>NW_006922322.1:222236-238425 GCF_000298275.1 Orycteropus afer afer | reverse complement strand
TGAATTCTTTGACAACCTCAATCTTCTCTCCATTTATTGTGATGCTGCTCATTGGTCCAGTTGTGAGGATTTTTGTTTTCTTTATATTTAGACTTAATCCATACTGCAGACTGTATTCTCCCAACTCATGGATACTCCTGTACAACAGAACAAAACAGCTGTGATGATGGCCCAGGACTGAACAGTGTTTTGTTCTGTTGTACAGGAGTATCCATGAGTTGGGAGCCCTATTTGCACAGTGCCTAGGCATTTGAGTGCAACCCAGAGGGTTGGCAGTTCAAACCCACCAGCCACTGCTCAGAAGGAAAATCAAGGAATCTATTTTCATAGAGATATAATCTTGGAAATCCAAGGAGGTGTAGCTATGGGTTGTGATGGACTCAACAGTTTGGTTTTTGGATCTATGAGTTGAAACCAACTTAACAACACCTAACAACAATATTAAATAGCAACAATTTATTCATATATCATATGTGGGGAGCTCTGGTAGCATAGTGCCTGTTCTGGGTACATAGTGCCACTCTGACAAGAATTATACCACAAATGGGATAGCCTTAACAAATAGAAGTTTATTCTTACAATTTGGAGGCTTTAAGTCCAAGTTCAAAGTGCCAGGCTCTAGAGGTTGGGTGAAAGGCCCTCAACCTTGGGGTCCAGCTCTGCCTCCTGCTCCTGGCCCACTGGAGCTAGAGGCATTTCTTCACTTAAACAGCTGCTGGCTGCTGAGGCTGGAAAGCCCCAAGGTTGACAAGTAAAAAGGCACAGTCCCGATGTTACCAAACCACATGGCAGGCCATTAACTTAAGTCCATTGTAAGTCCCAAGGTTGGCAGAGCATAGCAGGCTGCTGAGCAATGACATGGCTACATGCAGGGTCCAAGCGTGTCATAGGCTAGAGACCATTTCCAAGATTTTTCCTTATATACAGGAAGCAGACCACATCCCAAAGGCAGCTACTCAGCTGCTTGTGGTAGATCCCATCATGGAGTTGATTGTCAGTCTCATCATGGGGAATAACTACCACCAGCTGCCCAGCCACTCAGCTAGGCCCAGCCAAGTTGACACACAAACATAACTACCACAATTCCACCCCCTGTCAACTTGGCACCTGTACAGATCTTCAATGGGTGGTATCTGTACGGTCTCTTCCACTCGGTGGCTCCAGTCCCCTAGTTCCTCTAAGTGGTGGCCTCAACCCCTTGGCCTGGCAGTCCCTGTTCCTCTCCCTCTTGGGCACGGCAGCCCTGCCCCCTCACTCTTGGGCAGCAGCTATGGTTCCATCCCACTGGCTCACATGAACGAGCAGCCCCACACTTCAGAACCAAGTTGGTCAAGGCCTTGTTCTTTGAAACCTAGGGAGTTATGATTGTTCCACCCCCAAAGGCCATGGTCCTAACCTTTCAGGCTGAGGCCACTCTGCTTCCAGTTCCTTTGTCTTTCCTATTCTGCAGATTAATGCCCGAAGGCAACCCACTCCACCAGGAATATTCTTGTCCCAAAGGACATTTAGCTTTCTTGCTCTGTGGGCCAGGCAACCTGCTACTCCATTTCAAGATGGTCTCTTCTACCAATTAATGCCTGAAGGCAACCCACTCCACCAGGAAGCTGCCCAACCAAAGGCATCAAGCTTTCTCCTCTGTGGGCTGGTAAGGCTGTCACTATCTCATGCTGGTTCTCTCAGCTCTGCTACTGCCATCTCTCATGCTGATCTCTGGGCTCTGCTCTTGCCGTTTCTCATGCCGGTCTCTTGCTCTGCCCCTACTTTCTGTCATGCTGTATGCTGGGGTCTCTCTTCCAGGGTCTCTGGTCAAGGATGCACTCCACTCCTGTTTCCACATTTTAGGTATCTCTCAGAGCAGCACCCTATTCTCTCGGTACCAAATTCTGTTCTGGTTACCTAGTGTCACTCTGACAAGAAATATACCACAAATGGGATGGCCTTAACAAACAGGAGTTTATTCTTACAATCTGGAGGTTTTAAGTCCAAGTTCAAAGTGCCAGGCTCTAGAAGCTGAGTGAAAGCCCCTCAGCCTTGGGGTCCAGCTCTGCCTCCTGCTCCTGGCCCACTGGAGCTAGAGGCATTTCTTCACTTAAACAGCTGCTGGCTGCTGAGGCTGGAAGCCCCAGGGTTGACAAGTAAAAAGGCACAGTCCCGATGTTATCAGACCACATGGCAGGTCAATAACTTAAGTCTATTATAAGTCCCAAGGTCGTAGAGCATAGCAGGCTGCTGAGCAATGACACGGCTTCATGCAGGGTGCAAGCGTGCCATAGGCTAGAGACCATTCCCAAGGCTTTTCCTTATATACAGGAAGCAGACCACATCCCAAAGGCAGCTACTCAGCTGCTTGTGGTAGATCCTACCATGGAGCTGATTGTCAGTCTCATCATGAGGAATAACTACCACCAGCTGCCCAGCCACTCAGCCAGGCCCAGTCCAGCTAACACACAAACATAACTACCACAGTGCCCAAGGCACTTGACTGCTAACCAGGAGGCTGGTGGTTCAAATCCACAAGCCACTCTTCAGAAGGAAGATCGGGCAATCTACTTTCATAGTGATATTGACTTGGAAACCCAAGGAGGAGTCACTTTGAGTTGGATCCAACTCAATGGCACATAACAACAACAACATGTCATATGTGTATATGTAATATGTGGGAAATAAAAATTTTACATTGGTCATAACCTCAGTGACTTTACACAATCTTTTAGATGACAAAATATTTATGTATGAAAAAAGGAATAGCTGAATACCAAGCTAAGAAAAAAAATTAAAATACAATAAATTTAACATTTGTAAATATTTATATAATTCATATATCATATGAAAGAGATATAACATTTATATCTCTTTCACTGAAGTAATGAATTCAGCTTAAAATATGGTTAGCTTAAGTCAAGGATTATATACACACTTGGAGAATTCATGTCATAATAAATTTGATCCAGCTGAAAATATTTTAGTGGGTTTATGAAATGTGTAAGAATTTTTGAAAGCATCAGCCAAGTGTTCAACCACATTATTTGAATATCTGGGAAAAAATTTTCATTTCTTATATTCCTGTAAGTATAACACACATACACATTCCAGAAGATCCATTCTCAAAAGAGTATAATGACATTTGATTATAAGTTGTTTTCCTTTATTCCTTAATGTTATATTATAGATATTTAGATTTTGTCTAATAAAGGAGTAAAAAGTTTTAATTAATTTTGTAATAGAATGATTTTCATCTTCTATATAAAATTTTAAATCTAGTTCTAAACTTACTCAAAAGGTAAAAATATTATGCTATTTTCACAATATTCAATAATGTCTATCCTGTCATCACAAGGTAAAAATATATTATTTTAAATTTTATGTCATATGGTTATGTGATAACATCTTTATAAAGTTATGATGATATACTAATTTAAAACTTTCTCAAAATAAATAACATAATAGACACAGAAAAAATCTAAAAGTTAGCACTCTCAGTTATAAGATGATATAATCAAAGATTTTTCAATAGAATCTTCCAGATTTCACAGTACTATTATTCAAGTAATGGAAAGAGTATGATAGAAATTCCTATACAAATCCATCCATAAGATATGTTGATTGATTTTATGTTTTACTTAAGAAAAATTCTATGTTCTTGAAAAATGTCATATTGTAGCCTCTGAAACTGATATCTTTAAGTTCCTCACATAGTTTAGCATTTTCAGTAAAGAGAGTTCACGCTTTTTTTTGACCTTCCTTATACTGTATACAAAACTTAACCTAGAGGGAGATACTTTGATGTCTGAGGGCAGTTTATATCTGTCTGATTTTTATCCATAGTTCTCTGCTGAGATTGAAAAATACGCACTTCATATAAAAGAAGTGCATATTAAAATTTCCTTTGATGTGAACTCATGAACAATAGAAATGATATTTAAAGTACCATATATTTACAAGTATCATTTAAGTGCTTACAAAACTTCTTTATTTTAAAATTTATTATTTTTAATAGTGCTCTTATTTCAAAATTGTGTTATATAGTATTAATTTTTTTTTATGTCATATACTTCATGACACCTTGTTGAAGACACAAATACAGATGCTGGAATGTGGATCAAGCATGTTTTCTTAGAAGACAGATGCTAGTTCCTTTAAATATGTGTAAAGATGGTGGCATAGTAAATTTTTATGAAAAAGTTAATAAAATTATGAAAATATTTATTTGATTTATTAACTTTCACTGTTTCAGTTAAGAATACATCAAATACATATCTTAACCGAACCATTCTAATTGTTCCGCCTTAGCTAAAGAGATAGGAAAGGTATTAAGGAGAAAAAGAGTTGAACCCGAAGGACAAAGATAAAGTCAAAATACATATAAACACCTATAATTTGGAATCTGGTAAAAAAGTAGGTCAGCTTTTCCTGAACTAGTAACTTGAGAAAACTGATGCCTAGCTTGGGTGCAAACCTATTTATCTCTCAAGATCCACTGAAATGTGAGAAAGTAAAGACTGTGAGTATCTCAAAATGTGACCATATGAAAAGAAGTTTAAAAGAGCAAGGTAAGTTTAAGATGCAATTAAATGCCTTTTGCTCACCCAGTATAATCAAGCACAAGCACATAGTTTTGCAGTTAAACATTTAGAATTATTACTTGAAAGATTTTTTTCCCCCAAGATGATAAAAAGGAAGATTTTCTATCTAGTGAAACTAGCCAGCCAAAGGGATAAAACGTCTGTCTACTGATTGTTGGCAGTTCTTCAAAGAAAATGCTCAGCCTAATTAACCTCCACTGAGACTGATTATTTGACCAATTCTACCCATGCCCATAAAGCTTACTGTGTTTTGTTGATCCAGTCAAAAATGTGATTAGTCTGCCAGTATTCCCTAGACATTTTAAGAAAGGCTCACATTTGAAAAGTAATTAAAAATCTGCATGAAAAAATTAAACCAAAGAAAACTAAAAAATGCAAAAGTAAGAAGACTTCAAAAAATTATTCTACTTTCAAAATTCAGGGAGAAAATTTCATCCATGAAACACAGATAAAAAGAAATGTTCAGAAGATAAAATGACCCAATGGGAATGAAGTAGACAGCAATAGAAAAAATTAATAAAATGATTAGAAGATCCAGTTAAAGGAGTTTCCTATAAAAGATGGAAAATTTGATACAACATATGAAACAACAAAGAATTTCATGATTCACTTTGTACAATTCAACACGCTCATAATAGGAGTTCTGATCTTGAACTGTGATACAAATGAAGGGATGAACATTATCACACAAATAATTCAGGAAATTTCTCAGAGATAAAGGTAGGCATATCATTGTGACATGTCAGAAAAAAGTGGGTAAAATAAATCACATTTACAAGGAGAATAAAAAGGTAGTGAGGAATTGCATACAAAGGATTTGTAATCCGATAGTTTCTCAATCAGGTGACTAAAGATTCAAGAGCAAAAAACAATGTGTTTAAAATTCTGATGGAAATTATTTCCAAGTAAGGTTTACATTTAATTAAAACATCAAATAACTGTGAGTAGAGTAATGACATTTTGTTGTTGTTTGCCATCCAGTTGGACCGACTTATAGCGAACCCTCCTTGGTTTTCCGAGGCAGTATCACTCTGGAAGTAGATTGCCCCATCTAAAAATAGTTACTTGTCATGTGTTCTCTTTTTCAGAGAACTTCTGGAAAATATTCTCCACAGAAATGAGGTTTAATCCAGAAAAAAAAAAAAAAAAAAAGACAGCAAATGCGGAATGAATGTTGATGAACTTTATGAAGCCAGCCCACCCTGTCCTTCTCAGAGTAGGAAGACTAAAAGAGGTCTCAAAGAAGAAAAAGGGTAAGTAAACTGACATATTCCCTGTTATCTATCAACTGAAGAACTGTCCTACAGAATCTATGCATGGATTTGTCAATGGCACGTAGAAACTAAAAAAAAAAAAAAAAAAAAAGCAATTATTTACTCCAGGAAAGTAACAAAAGTTGGTTAGGAAAACAAATATAATTATAGAATAGGTGTCATTTTTTTTCTTCCATTTAATAAAAGTGTAGTCATAATAATGTAAGCCCTGAGCATCTATTGTTTTAAATGAGACCGAGGCAGAATTGTATTGCAGAATAGGTATATAGAAAAAAGTTCTTGGGATGGTGGAACATTTAGGAAATATAAGAGACAAATGTTTGTTGTTTTTACTTTATGAAGTAGAAAACATATAAATTTAAAAAATTAAGCAAGCAGAATATAAGCATGCCAGTTCCAAATGGGAGCTCTGGTAGCATAGTGCCTAAGGCACTTGACTGCTAATCAGAAGGCTGGTGGTTCAAACCCACCAGCCACTCCTCAGAAGAAAGATGGGTCAATCTACTTCAGTAGTGATACTGCCTCAGAAACCCAAGGAGGGGTCGCTATGAGTCGGGGCTGACTCAATGGCACATAACAAGAACAAAAACATTTCCAGATATAAAGCTAAATTGGAAAAAAAAAGTTTAAGTTGATTGACTTTTCAATAATAAGGGGCAGTTGCTGCTTTTTTCATCATTTATTAGATTATTTATATTCCTTGCATTTAAAATTTTGATAAAAATAGAATAATAGTAAAGATAAATATTGCCATAATTTTTCTCTTTATTTTCTGCTGAAAGATGCATTGTCTATTGCCTATTGTTTTAAGGACCATCACTTCATAGGCTCTTTGTTATATTGTTTCCTAATTATAGTGCTGTTTTTGCCATAGACACTTGAAGTTAATGTAATATTATTATGGTTGTTTCTCCAGTTATTTTTGAGGGGGCACAATGTTCTAAATTCATAGCTGTGGTACATGTAAAAGCCTATGATATAATCCTTAATTGTGAGATGAAATAAAAAAGAGAAAAAGTATTAGAAGGAACATTTGATCCACCATAATATTTTAATTATTTCCTTTCTCTGGTGACCAAGGTGCTTGACTAAGCTTTCTAAATCATTTTTAATAACTGTATTTATTATTCATCTC
The DNA here is from genome assembly GCF_000298275.1 of Orycteropus afer afer. NCBI lineage: Eukaryota > Metazoa > Chordata > Mammalia > Tubulidentata > Orycteropodidae > Orycteropus > Orycteropus afer. The sequence continues at coordinate 231,433 of NW_006922322.1, read as the reverse complement.
ATGTCCCATTGCACTGTTTGTGCACTGTTTGAAACCTAGAAATAAGGAGAACTGAACACAGGAAGACAATTTTTGTTCTGAATTTTTTATAAATGTGAAAAATGAGAAATATTAACAATGATAGAAATTTATTTCTAACAGATCAGGCCATAGTTGGGAGATAATTAGGCCTGAAAAATGCTCCTTTGACTTACTAGAAGAAAATAATGTCATCTCTTTCCCTAGACACCAAGAGTGACTACATTGAATATTCAAACTTCTGTATTCAAATTTCTGTATTCAAACTATTTGACTTTTTTTTTGCAGTGCCCTTTCTTTCTGGGGTTGGTCATGTGACTTGATCTGGTTATTAGAATGAGATAGAGATGGCAGTGTACCTGCTGCAAACCTTTTAGGCTCCTGTGCTTGCCAATGACAGTACTAGCCTGTTGGAGGTTTACTTGTTGCTTTTAGTTGCCAGTCAATTCGATTCCACTTGACAGTGAACCTACTTACAACAGATTGGAACACTATCTGGTCCTGTACCATCCAAACAACCTTTTCTGTGCTTAAGCTTATCTTCAAAATCATTGTGTCCATCAGTCTCTTTGAGTGTCTTCCCTTTTTTGCTGACCCTCTACTTTACCAAGTATGACATCCATTTCCAAGTACTGGTCCATTCTTTTAACATGACCAGAGTAGAGGCCACAAAGTTGGCCATTCTCACTTCTAAGGAGAGATGTGGAATTCCAAACAAGTACAAAATCCTACAGTTGCCACCAAATCCCAAACATGTGAATGAACCCAGCCAAGACAGAGACATATTCACATTCCTAGCTGACCCCATATTCATGAGCAATATACATTTATTACTCTATGCCACCAAAGTTCTGTGGTTGTATAGTATGTAACTTATATGGCAACAGATAACTGACATATGTTCTAAAATGTTTAAATTTAAATGAAAAATTAAATTCTATATGAAAAATTCCTTGGCATGGTCCTTTGAATTGTATCTTTTTGTTCCAAGAAATTAAAATATTGTTAAAACAAGAAACATTATGGAGCTCTATGTTTTATTTATTTATTTTAGCCAATTAGTGTTTTATTCATTGTTGTTGTTATGTGCTGTTGAGTCATCTTCAATTCATAGTGGCCTTATGTAGAACAGAAGGGAACACTGCCTTGTCTTGTATCAGCCTCATGATCTCTACTTTACCCGAGCCCATTGCTGCAGCCACCATGGCAATCTATCTTGTTCAGAGCCTTTGCCTCTTTCGTTGACCCTCCTCTTTACCAAGGATGACATCCTTCTCTAGAGAATGGTCCCTTCTGACAACATGACCAAAGTAGGTGAGATGAAGTCTAGTCATTCTTGCTTCCAAGGAGCATTCTGGCTGCACTTATTCAAGGACAGATTTGTTAGTTGTTTTAGCAATCCACGGCACTTTCAGCATTCTTCGCCAACACCACAATTCAAAATCATCAATTCTTCTTCAGTCATCACTTTTCATTGTCCACCTCTCATGTTTATATGAGGCTATTGAACATACCATGGCTTGGGTTAAGTGCATCTTAGTCTTCAAGGAGATATCTTTTCTCTTCAGCACTTTGAAGAGATCTTTTACAGCATATTTACCAAGTGCAATACATCTTTTGATGTCTTCACTGCTGTTTCCATTGGTGTTGATTATAGAACCAAATAATATGAAATCTTTGACAACTTCAATATTTTTACCATCTATCATATGCTGCTTATTGGTCCAGTTGTGAGGATTTTGGTTTCTCTATATTGCAGTGTTATCTATATTGCAGACTCTACTCTATAATCTTCATCAGTAAGTGTTCCAAGTCATCTTCCCTTTCAGCAAGCAAAGTTGAGTTGTCTACATATCTCAGGTTGTTAATGAGCCTTCCTCCAGTCCTGATGACACATTCTTCTTCATATAGTCCAGCTTCTTGGATTATTTGCTCAGCATATAGATTGAATAAACATAGTGAAAAGATACAACCCTAGCACACTCCTTTCCTGATTTTAAAGCATGCGGTATCCCCTTGTTCTTTTGAATGACAGCCTCCTGATCTATGTACAGGTTCCTCATGAGTACAATTAAGTGTTCCGGAATTCCCATTTTTCTCAATGTTATTCACAATTTGTTACTATCCACACAATCGAATGCCTTTGCATAGTCAATAAAACACAAGTAAATATCTTTCTGGTATTCTTTGCTTTCAGCCAAGATCCATTTGACATCAGCTATAATATCTCTCGGGAGCTCTGGTAGTATAGTGGCTAAGGCACTTGACTGCAAACCAGAAGGCTGGCGGTTCAAACCCACCAGCCACTCCTCGGAAGGAAGGTTGGGCAATCCTACTTCTGTAGTGATACTGCCTTGGAAACCCAAGGAGGGGTTGCTATGAGTCAAGGCTGACTCAACGGCACATAATAACAACAACAACAACAACATAATATCTCTTACTCCACGTCTCCTTCAGAATCCAGCTTGCATTTCTGGAAGTTCTCTGTCAATATACTCCTGCAACCTTTATTCAGTTATCTTCAGTAAGATAATTTTATTCATCCTGTATTCCAAAAATGCATCTGAAAGAAATCAGCATTTTATGTTAACTTCATTTTTCCTTCACAGCAGCATAATTGAATGGCACCTCAAATTATTTTTGTTTTGATAAAACTGTATGGAAGAAAATATTAAATAATATCCTAAAATTAAATAAACTGATGATAAAGATTTTATTTTTTTCTATCCCAAATGTATGAAAGTATTTAGTCGTAATGAGAAAATTATAAAGGTTACATCTTTCTCCACTTCTGACCTTACCTTAGGTAAACTCACAGTCTTTCAAAGATATTGAAGGAGACTTGCTTTTTCTGATTGCTTTTTCAAGTAGAAAGTAGAGAACATAATTTATTCATTTGGAAGTCAGAAATAATATTGCCTTAGGTGCTTGACTTTATAGGGATGAAATCTATAGGTCTAATTCTTGTTGCACCACTTATGACCTATGCAATATTAAAATGATTAAACATTTTTACCATCAGTTGTATCATTTTAAAATTGTAGATCATAATATTTCCTGTATTAAAATGATTAAATAAAATACCTAGCACAGAATTTGCTGTAGAATACATATTCTGTCTTTAAAAGCTGTTACTATAATTAAGAATCTTATCTGAGTCACACATAGAAAAAGGCAGAAATTTCTGATGCCTCATTCTTGCTTCTGTGACTCCTTTTACACTAAATGATTGAGCACCCTCGGTTTCCTATGAATCCTCAAAAATTTAGCTTCACTACTATTCCCTTAAATAACTCTTGTGGTGTGGTGAGTAAGGCATTTGTCTGCTAATCAAAAGATTGATGGTTCAAACCCACCAGTTCCTTCACAGAAGAAAAAAGAGGCAGTCTGCTTCTTCCTTAAAAATTTACAGACTTGGACTCTGTAGGTATCATCAGTATTGATTCAATGGCAGAGAACTTGTTTTCTTAGTATTTTCTTAGAGCATCTTTATATGACACTTTACAGAAATCCTTAATTCACTAGTTCCTTCATCTTGACGAAAATATTACCAAAGGTTACAAAAACTAATTTTCTTACAATTGCCTAGAAAATGAAAAGATGTAATAGGAAAATATTTCTATGTAATAGAAAATATCACTACTTCTTCAAAAGAAATAAATACCTTTCAATATGCATATGTAATATATAATCCCACCACTTATCTATCAGTTTGTTGTACTGTGATGCCTTGCATGTTGCTGTGATGATAGAAGCTATGTGACCAATATTACAAATACCAGCAGGGTCACCCTTGGTAGACAAGTTTCAGCAAGGCTTCCAGACTAAGACATAGTGGGAAGTATGGGTCCATCCACTTGTGAAAAATTTGGCCACAGAAAATCTTACAAATAAAAGTGAAACATTGTCTGATATATTACTGGAAAACCTGGTGAATAGCAGGGAATGTTGATATAGCCCTGGAAAACAAATCCCTCAAGTTAGAAGACACTCAAATATGACCAAGGAAGAGATGCCTCCTCAAGGTAGAGTATACCTTAATTATGTGGATGGAGTAAATCTTTCAGGACCTTCATTTGCTCATGTGGTATGATGGAAAATGTCAATAAACAGCTGCAAACATCCATTAATAACTGGAACATGAAATGTAGGAAGTATGAAGCTATGAAAATTGGATGTGGTCAAATATGAGAAGAATTCATAACATTTGATATTCTAGGTATTGGTGAGTTGAAATGCACTACTATGGGGCATTTTGAATCAGATAATCCTGTGGTCTACTATGTCAGAAATGACAAACTGAACATGAATACTGTTGCATTCATCGTCAATAAAGAAAATTTCAAGACAAGCTGGAAGTAAAATGTTCTTTTTTATAAGATAATATTGTTTCCTCTAAAAGGAAGACCAAACCGAAAAATAAAAACAAACTCACTATCATAGAGTCAATTCTGACTCATAGCAACTCCCTTTGGGTTTCTGAGGTGGTAAATCTTTACAGAAGTAGATTGTCCAGTCTTTCTTATATTGTATTATTATTCAAATTGACACATCAAGTCCTAAAGCCAAAGATGAATAAATTGAAAATCTGTACCAATTTCTGCAATCTGAAATTGTCCAAATATGTAATCAACTTCTATTGATAATTACTGCAGATTGGAATCCTAGACTTGGAAACAAAATAGAGGCATTTGTTGTTGTTGTTGTTACGTGCCATTGAGTCGGACCTGACCTTCTACAGAAGTCGATTGCCCATCTTTCTTCTGAGGAGTGGCTGGTGGGTTTGAACTGCCAACCTTCTGGTTAGTTGTCAAGGGCCTTAGACACTTTGCTACCAAAGCTCCTAGATAGAGGCATTAGTAGTGGGAAGATACAGCCTTGGTGAGAGAAATGATGTTGGAGATTACACAATAGAATTTTGCAAGACCAAAAACTATTCATTACAAATATATTTTTCAATAATATAAGTGGTGAATATACACATAGACCTCACTACATGGAATACACAGAAATTAAATTGACTACATTTTTGAAAAGAGGTGATAGAGAAACTCAATTCGTCAGTCAAAGCGAGGCCATTAGCCGACTATGGAACAGACAATCAATTGCTCATATAATTGAAATTGAAGCAGAAGAAAATTAAAAATAATTGATGATAAACATAATATGACTTTCAGTGTATCCTGCCTGAATTTAGAGACCACCTGAAGAATAGATTTGATGCATTGAACACCAACATTCAAAGACAGACAAGTTGTGAGATCACATCAAGAACATCATACATGAAGAAAGAAAAAGATCATTAAAAAGGAAAGAAAGAAAAGACAAAAAGGATGTCAGAAGAGACTCTGAAACTTGCTTTTGAATGTAGAATAGCTGAACAGAATAGAAGAACTGATGAAATAAAAGAGCTGAACAGAATTCTATGGGCAGCTTTAGAGGAAAAATTCAAGTAAGATAACGAAATGTGCAAAAAACTGGAATCAAAAAACTGAAAGGGAAGAACATGCTCTGTATTTCTGAAGCTAAAAGAACCAAAGAAAATATTTAAGCTTTAAGTTACAGTATTGAAGAATTCTATGGGCAAAATACTGAATGAAGTAGGAAACATCAAAAGAAAGTCAAGGGAATACAGAGAGTCACTGTACCAAAAAGAATTGTTTAATGTTCAATTATTTCAGGAGGTAGCATATGGTCAAGAACCAATGGTATTTAAGGAAGTACAAATTGCACTGAAGGACTTTGGAAAAACAAGACCCCAGGAATCGACAGAATACCCATTGAGGTATTTCAACAATTGGGTGCAGCCCTGGAGGTGCTCATCTGTTTATGGCAAGAAATTTGGAAGATAACTTCCTGGCCAGCTGACAGGAAGAAGTCCATATTGTATCCATTCCAAAGAAAGGTCATCCAACAGAATGTGGAAATTATCAAACAACATCATTAATATTACATGCAAATAAAATTTTAATGAAGATAAATCAAAACTAGTTGCAGCAGTATATTGAGAGAGAACTTCCAGAAATTCAAGCAGAATTCAAAAAAAGGATGTGAAACTAGGGAAATTAGTGTTGATGTTAAATGGATATTGGCTGAAAGCAAAGAATACCAGAAAGATGCCTACCTGTCTTTTATTGACTCTGCAAAGCTATTCAATTGGGTAGGTCATAATGAATTATGAATAGTATTATGAAGAGTGGTGTGATAGTTGGAGCTGTGTGTCAACTTGGCTGGACCCCAGTTCTGTGTGGTTGTTCCCATGATGAGATCAGATGACTGTTCTGAGTGGCCAGTCTGCCCAAGGGGAGTTCCCCTAGGGGTGTGGCCTGCTTCCAGGATATCCAGGGACATCCTGGGAAGAGACACATTCTTTGAGGGTTTGGAAACCTGGTGTGCAGACTACAGACTTCCGTGAGTGAGCAGCCCACCGCTCGGCCTGGAGATCTTGGATTCGTCTTTTGTTGGAGTCAACAACCAGTGTACTGCCTGCCAGCCTTGAATTTCTCAGCCCCCTACACTTGTGGAAGCTAAGGCTGCCTCCAGCCCGTTTCCTCCAGAGACTTGGACTTGTCGGCTTGGACTTGTCGGCTTCTATATGCTTGTGAGCCATTTTCCTAAGATAAATTTCTCTCTCTCTCTCTCTAAGTATATATACACACTTTGATGGTTTTTGTGTTTCTCTAGAGAACCCAATCTAACAAAAATGGAAATTTCAGAACACTTAATTGTGTTCATAAGGAACCTGTACATAGACTAAGAAACAATGATTTGAACAGAACAGAGATATCGAATGATTTCAAATGAGGAAAAGTGTGTGTCAGTGTTGTATCCTTTCACCATACTTATTCAATCTGTATTCTGATTAAATAATCCAAGAACTTGTGCTATATGAAGGGGGGCAGCATCAGGACTGGAGGAAAACTCATTAACCACTTGAGAAAGGCATATAACACAACCTTACTTGCTGAATGTGAGGATGACATGAAGAACTTACTATGAAAATCAAAGACTACAGTCTTCAGTATGGATTACACCTCAACACAAAGAAAACAAAAATCCTCACAACTGGACAAATAAGCAACATTATGATAAATGGAGAAAAGATTGAAGTTGTCAAATATTACATATTATTTGGTTCCACAATCAACCCCCATGGAAGCAGCAGTCAAGAAATCAAAGGATGTATTGCACTGGGCAATCTGCCACAAAGAGCTCTTTAAAGTGTAAAAGAGCAAAGATGGCATTTTGAAGACTAAAGTGAACATGCCCAAGCCACAGTATTTTCAATAGCCTCATATGCATGTGAAAGGTGAACAATGAATATGGAAAATCACAGAGAATTTATGCATTGGAATTGTGGTGTTGCAAAGAATTCTGAAAATACCATGGCATGCCAGAAGAACAAACAAATCTGCCTTGGAAGAAGTAAACATGGAATGACCTTTAGAGGCGAGAATGGCCAAACTTTGTCTCACATATTTTGGTCATACTGTAAAACAGAGGATAAAACAGAGGGTCAGCCCAAAAGGGGAAGGCCCTCAACAAGATAGATTGCCACACTGGCTTTGACAATGGGCTCAGGCATAGAAAAAATTGTGAGGGTAGTGCTGGGTCTGGTAGTGTTTCCTTCTGTTTACATAGGGTCATTACAAGTTGGAGTTCACTTGATTACACCTAACAACAATAATAATATTTATTTCTTCAATATTTCTTATTTATATGTGCTAACACAATAGATTAAAAAGAGAAAAAAAAGAATAATAGAATTTTGCTGTTGTTTCTCTCCTCATGAGAGGAAAAAAAATTAAATAAATAATAGAATTTTGCTGTTGTTTTTTCTTTCCTCATGAAATCTCAGGTTAAATTGGGGAAGACATTTGTAGTGAATTAGCCTTTCCAAAGAAGCTCTGGTAACGTAGTGCCTAAGGCACTTGACTGCTAACCACTAGGCTGTTGGTTCAAACCCACCAGCTACTCCTTGGAAGGAAGGTTGAGAAATCTACTTCTGGAGTGATGCTGCCATGGAAACCCAAGGAGGGGTCGCTATGAGTCAGGTCCGACTCGATGGCACATAACAACAACAAAGTTAGCAAGTATCTTCCTAGATGAAGCATTATACCTTAATAACTTAATTTTTCATTTGCTCAATAACACCAACAAAAAACTTACAGATAAATGAGGAAAATTGTAAGGTTTACAGATGTCTATGGAAAAAAAACACAAAAACTCATTCCATGATTGCTTACAGAAGTAAAGTAACATATAGCAGAGATTTTCCAGTTTCTCACTGTAGCTGATCACTTGTTTTTCTTTTCCAATTTGCCTCACTTCCATACCATGAATGCAGTTGTGGTAGTTAAGGTTGTGTGTGTTTACTTGGCTGGGCCTGGTTTTGGGTGGCTTACCAACTTGATGTAGTTACTCCCGTGATGAAATTGATAATCATTTCCATGGTGGAATCTGTTGTGAGCAGCTTAGTAGGCGCCTTAGGGATATGGTCGGCTTCCAGTACATAAGGAGAAGCCTTGAGAAAGGTTTCTGAACTTTTTGGCACACTTAGACACTGCACGTAACGGAGTGTTCATTCATTAGTTTGTCATGTTGCTTGCCCATCTTGGGACTATTTCTAGACTTGAACAAGTTGCCTGTCATGTTGCTTGTTAATCTTGGGACTGTGCCATTTTACTTGTCAACTGTGGGTTTGTCCGCCTCACAAGCCAGTAGCTGCCTAAGTTAAGAGAAGCCTCCAGTTTCAGTGGTCCAGGTGCAAGAGGCAAAACTGAAGCCTAAGGTCAATGGGCCTTCACCCAGCCCCTAGAGCTGGCACTTGGAACTCAAACTTCTAGCTTCCTAAACTGTAAGAGAATAAATCCTTGTTTGTTAAAGGCATACATATGTGGTATTTTCTGTTAGAATAGCACTAATTAATCAAAACAGCAGACCTCTGTTTTGTCTATGTGCCCAACTAACCATTCTGTTCTGACTCTTGAAGTCCATGTACCTTTATTTCTATTCTGTCCCAACTGAAAGAACCCACACCAGCCATAATTAGTAAGTAGAGGAATCTTACAATGATTTGACATCCAGTAAAATGCAAAATTATTTGAGAGTCCTCTTAACTGTGCAGTAATGTGCTGGACTTAATAAGTTACTACTGTTACATGATAATATTACTGTAA
>NW_006922322.1:209497-221994 GCF_000298275.1 Orycteropus afer afer | reverse complement strand
CCTAGTAAAAAAAAAAATATCTATGATAAGGCAAACACTTATAGATTAAGTAAACTAGGAAGAGAAAAATGTGGAGAATTACTCTGATACTGCATAACAGAATAAATAATGGGAATCCAAGGACTGGACATTTGTTTGAGACATGGAATTTGACTAAAAATATTAGTGGGTTAATGGTAAAAATTAATCATTAATACTACACTCATTCAATTCAATTAAGTGTATTTTTGATATTGCTTTTAACACCAAATTCCATGGGTAAATTTTAGTAAAAGAAAAAAGTAACAAGTTATTCCCAAATTCATTATAGATACTGTTAATGATACTATTAGAGATCAAACATTATCGTCTTCACTACAGATTGCACTTCAACATGAAGAAAACAAAAATACTCACAACTAGACTAATAAGCAACATCACAATAAATGGACAAATGATGGAGGTTGTCAGGGATTTCATTTTACTTGGATTAACAACCCACACTCATAGAAGCAGCAGTCAAGAAATAAAACATTGTAGTTCATCAGACAAATCTGTAAAAGACTACATTAAAGTGTTACGGAGCAAAAATGTCACTTTGAAGACCAAGATGTGCCTGACCCGAGTCCTGGTATTTTCAATAGTCTCATATGCATGGAAAAGCTGGACAATGAATAAAGAGGAGCTAAGAAGAGTTGATGGCTTTGGATATACTGTTGGTGAAGAATACTGAAAATACCAGGGATTGCCAGAAAAGGAGAAAATCTGTGCTGGAAGAAGTTCAGCCAGAATGCTCCTTAAAAATAAGAATGGCCAGACTTTATCTCACCTACTTTGGTCCTGTTGTCAGAAGAGACCAGTCCCTGGAAAAGGATATCATGCTTGGTAAATTGGAGGGTCAAGGAAAAAGGAGACAACCTTCAATGGGATGGATTGACACAATGACTGCAGTAATGAACTGTTGTTGTTGTTGTTGTTATGTGCCCTCGAGTTGGACTCAACACATAGCGACCTCTCCTTAGGTTTCTGAGGCAGTATCACTACAGAAGTAGATTGCCCCATCTTCCTTCAGAGGAGTGGCTGGTGGGTTTGAACCACCAGCCTTCTGGTTAGCAGTCAAGTGCCTTAGGCACTACGCTACCAGAGCTCCCACAGTAATGGACTGGAACATAGCAAAGATTGTGAGGATGATCAGGACTGGGCAGTGTTTTGTTCTGTTCTGCACAGGATCACTATGAGTCAGAGCCAACTGGAGGGCACCTCACAACAACATTAATGGTGCACTTATTTCAATTCACACAGACTGTTGAGCAGCTTTCAAATTAAACACATTAAATTTATATATATATATGTAAACTAAAATATGTTTTCTTATATGTGGGTTGTCTATTTTTTCTAAGCCAGGGCTTAGGTAAAAATAATATTTTTTCACTGAAATATATTTTTCTTAAAATAATATTTATTTATTACTGTCTGTAGGTACCTTTTTTTTTTTTTTCCTAAGTCTCTGCTCAATCAATTCAGAACTGGTTCAGGGAATGAGCAAAGTTTTCCTAAGTTAAATTGAAGAAATATTTCAGCACTGTGTTCCTTTTTTTTTTTTTTTAAGCCTTGGCTATGATTTCCCTATAGATTGGTTCCTGAAATTGATAGATATTAAAGTTTATGACAGAAGAGTTGGAGAAATATTTACTCCTTCTCAATTTGTTTATCTAGAAATGCATCTAGGTTTTCTTTTATAGGTGAATAAATTGTAATCCCTTAACAATTTATTCTGTTGAATTTTTAAATACACTTTTCTCTACTATGTCCTAAAAAGAATTTGTGTTATTAAGCAAAGATGTGTGTTCTGGTTCTCTGTTGTTGTTAGGTGTCGTCGAGTTGTTTCCGACTTATAGTGGCCCCATGCACAGCAGAACAAAACACTGCCAAATCCCGCACCAGCTCCAAGATTCTTGCTATACTACAGCCCATTGTTACAGCCACCGTATCAATCCATCTCATTGAAGGTCTTCCCCCGCTTCGTCGACCTTCCACCTTACCAAGCATGATATCCTTCTCCAGGGAATGGTCCCCTCTGACAACATGACAAAAGTAGGTGAGACGAAGTCTGGCCATCCTCGCTTCCAAGGAGCATTCTGGCTGCACTTCCTCCAGGACAGATCTGTTAGTTCTTTTGGCAGTCCATGGTACTTTCAGCATTCTTCGCCAGCACCACAACTCAAAAGCATCAACTCTTCTTCAGTCTTCCTTATTCATTGTCCAGCTCTCACATGCATACAAGGCAATTAGAAATATCATAGCCTGTGTCAGGCGCACCTTAGTCCTCAAGGAGACATCCTTGCTCCTCTGCACTTGAAACAGTTCCTTTGCAGCTGACCTGCCCAGTGCTACAGGTTGTCTAATGTCCTGACTACTCTTCCATTGGCCTCGATTGTAGAACCAAGCAACGTGAATTCTTTGACAACCTCAATCTTTTCTCCATTTATCGTGATGCTGCTTATTGGTCCAGTTGTGAGAATTTTTGTCTTTATATTGAGATGTAATCCATACTGCAGACTGTGTTCCTTAATCTTCATCAGTAAGTGCTTCAAGTCATCCTCACTTTCAGCAAGCAAAGTTATATCATCAGCATATCTCAGGTTGTTAATGATTCTTCCTCCAATCCTGATGCCACGTTTTTCTTCATAAAGTCCAGCTTCTCAGGTTATTTGCTCAGCATATAGATTGAATAGGTGTGGGGAAAATATACAGCCCTGACACACTCCCTTCCTGATTTTGGTACATAAGGTTGTGTGTCAACTAGTCTGGGCCTGGTTTTGAGTGACTGTGAAGGTGGATGTTGCTGGATTGCTCGGGATGAGACTGGTAATCAACTCATGATTGATTAGTATTGACAACAACAGTGTCCCCTTCTGGGTTCTGTAGTGCTGCTGTAACAGAAATAGCACAAGTGGATGACTTTAACAAACAGGGGTTTATTCTCTTACAGTTCAGGAGGATAGAAGTCTCAGTTCAAAGTGCCAGGTCTAGAGACTGGAGGAAGACCCATTGACCTTGACTTCAGACCTGACCCTTGCTACTGGCCCACTGGAGCTGGAAGTATCTCTTAACTCAGGCAGTTGGTGGCTGCTGAAGCTGACACACCAAAGTCAACAAGTAGAATGGCACAGTCCCAAGATTAGCAAGCAACATATCAGGCTACTAATTCAAGTTGAGAAACAGTCCTGAGATCGGCTGGCAACATGGCAAGCCACTGAGATGAAGACTCAGACAAATGCAGTATTTTGATGTGCCAAATGCTCAGAGATCTTTCTTGAAGCTTATTCTTATGTACTAGAAGCAGACCACATCTTTAAGGCAGCTAACAGTCTGTTCACAGTAGATTACACTGCAGAGTTGATTACCAGTCTCATCCTGAGCAATCTAGCAACATCCACCTTCTCAGTCACTCAAAATCAGGCCCAGCCTAATTGACACACAACCTTATGTACCAAAATGTGTTTCTTATACTTCCTAGAGGAGCGATGTGTAAAACTTTGGGTATTCCAATTAGTGCAAAAAGATTTTCATAAGTGGACATGGAGAATATTAAGAAAAAAAGAAAAAAAAAAATCCATTCATCCTTAAGTCAATATTCATTATTTCCTAAGTTTTATATACTTGAGAATATACCTTGCTCAAGATATGCTGCTAGTCTTTCTTCCTATGCCTTATTTAATATTTTCCCATTTTCTTTATAAGCAGAAATACCTATATCTACATTTCACGTATTACATGGTACTTCACTCTGAGATATAAAAGTCCCCATTGTACTAAGAAAAGGGCAATTCAAAATATTGATATCTGTGAAAACTACTTCATTCAAAGCATAAAAAATTCATGGTAGGATTTTATGTATCTCACAAACACACATACACATGCATTCTATTATGTACAAAAGTAACATTAGAAGTAGCATTTATGACATATCCTGCAATGTCTAGATTAAAATAAATTATAAATTTGTGAGAGTAATATAACTTTCTCTTGATGACTTTGCTTCTTTTGTCCTTGTCTACAGTCAATCAATGCATTCATTATTCCTAAAAACGACAGTATATTAAAAATAAAGTAATCAGAGTATTAATAGGAACTAATATTGAAGACTCTTTTTTCATACTTTAACATCTCATAGTAATGGTGTGTTATTTGTCTGTAGAAACTGTATGAGTAAATAATGAAATTTTTAGATGATTCTGGTAAACACTAATGTGATACAAACCTGCCTACTCTATATTCTCACTATTATTGATAATAAAAAAATATTTTGGCATATTGTCTTATACACATGTATCTCAGATACATAGCAATTTGTGTGTGTGTGTGTGTGTGTGCATAACAGATTTTTACTTTTATTCTTTTATTAATGTTTTATTGGGATTTGAGTGAAAATTTACAGAGTACATTCATTTTCCATTCACAGTTCATACACATATTGTTTTGGGGCATTGATTGTAATCCCCACAATATATAACAGCACTCTTCCCAATTCCTCCCTCTGGTTACTGTTTCCTTTTGTCCTTCTTTCTTATCCATTTGTTCCCTCTGAGTTTTATTTATCCCTGGGTAAATGCTGCCCTCCTTATATCTTATGTTTGATTTTGCATCCCTGGTACTATTTTTCATCTCATAGTACTATCTAAAGTTTGGCTGAAAAATTGAGCCACAGGAATACATTCACTTCCAGGCCTGAAAGGTGACCAAGAGCCATAATTTTGTGGTTCCACTACTCTCTACCATACCAGTAAGCTTGGTCTTTTTTATTATTTTGAAATTTTTTCCACCGTTTTCTCCCATTCTATCCCTTCCATATATTTCATTTGTCTCTTACTATGATGAATTTCATATTTTGTATGATTTTAAGAAAGACATAAATTCATGTTTTATTTTATTGGTATTTGTTTAGAATCATAAGAAGGTCATCTCTTGCCCCCACCTTCACTACTGTCATTTTAGCCCAAGTCAGTCATCTTATCTGGATTATCAATATTACCTTCTACTATGTATTTATTTTTTTTTCCTACTTCTTACCCTGTTCCACTATGGTTTATTGGGGAAATACAGCAGCCATAAAGTTTACTATACTATTATTACTCTGTTCTAAATATCCAACAGTAAAACTCAAGCCCTTACACCAACCAAACAAACCTGACACAAACTGACCCCTGCTACCTCTTCAGCAGGTCCTCTTCCCTGTCCACCTATCTGCCCTCAAACATGTATCAGTGTTCACCTGATGGTTTTTGCAAGACATTCTTTAAACTCGTCTACAATGAAGTGCCATGAGTCAACATTGACTTGATGGCAACTAACAACAACAACAAATAATGGAGCAGGGGGGCGTTGGAGAGTTCTGATTAAATAATTTATGTATTCTGATTAGTATCTCTCAAATAAAGTTTGATGATGATTTAAAAAATAGCTGTGATCAAAAGGAGGCAGATTATTATTTAGGCAATTACTGTAAATTTTAGAGCAAAGTGATGAGGCTATGAACTAAAGCAGAAGTGGCAGTAGTAGAGAAGAATAGTTGTTAAACATATTTAGAGAGTAACTGATCCATTCTATTAGGGGAATAAAACAATTTATATGACTCAAAGGGGTAGTTTTTGGTTTGGGAGTTTGGAGGCGATAATTATGACATTAAGTGATATCTAAAGCAACAAAAAAAAAAAACAGACACACTGCCATCGAGTATGTTCCAACTCATAGCGACTCCCTTTGGGTTTCTAAGGCAGTAAAATTTTACAGAAGTAGATTGTGAAATCTTTCTTCTTCACAGTAGCTGGTGGGTTTGAACCACCAACCTTCTGGTTAGCAGTCAAATACCTTAGGCACTGTGCTACCAAAGCTCCTTAAATGAGATCTAATGTGCATTAAAAATATTTTTGATGAATGCACTGACCTGTTTTACATATCAACTACTCAACTACTGCATAGACCCCTGGCTTGAGAAAGTGTAGGAAACACATGAAGCTGATGAGAAACAATCGTGGAAACTCATTTCCTCTCTTTTTGTGAAAGCTTAGCAGAAAGTCGGATCAGAAAAAAAAAAAAAAAAGAAAGGTCGAAACCTGCTTCATAGCGCTGACCATTTCCCCTCTCTAACAAGGCAGGTGGCATCCCAGAATGGTGCAAATGTTGAATGCTCATGTGCTAACTGTAAGGTTGGCAGTTCAAACCCACCCAGAAGCTTCTCCACAGAAAGGCCTGGTGATTGGCTTCCAAAGGCTGATAGCCTTAAAAATTATATGGAGAACAATTATACTAGGCACACATGGTTGACTCAATGGCAACTAGTTATGTTTCATTTTTGGGTCAACAAGACAAGAAGTCTGCCTGGGAAGATTTTGTTTACATAACTGTTCCCTGCACTCCTGCCCTGAAAAATAGTATGAGCATTAAGAGGTGGAGTCAGGTTCAACCAAAATGTTGACATTGGTGCAATCAAACCATTCATGCCAAGTCCAGGCTGTGGGAAATGCAGATCAAGGGATTTATCTCCCTGATAACCTCTTATGTCTCCATGTCTATTTTCCGCTCTTTTTGCACATGTATTTTCAAATTTTCTTTAACATATGGCTAGTTTCAATTTATTTTCTGCAACATTTTCTGTTTTTTTCTGTAGATTCCCTAATTTTCACTGCAAACGTTAAAAGAAATCCTGAGATTTGCACAATGTAGTGTTGTTATGTGCTGTCTAGTCCTGTTGTTGATTGGTTGGTATGTGCCTTCAAATCAGACCTGATTCATAGTGACCCCTCCTTGGGTTTCCAAGGTGGTATCACTACAGAAGTAGATTGCCCAACCTTCCTTCCAAGAAGTGGCTGGTGGGTTTGAACTGCCAGGCTTCTGGTTAGCAGTCAACTGCCTTAGGCACTATGCTACCAGAGTTCCTAGTGTTGTTATGTGCTGTCTAGTCCTAGGCTATAAAATTTCTGGAATAGATTGTCAGCCATTTCTCCCATGAAACTTTAGATGGATTCTCACTGTAGAACTTTTGGTTAGCACCCTAGTGTTTCACCACTGATCTATAAGTCCTCTTTGGACAACCTAGAATCCTCATTTTCAATTGGAGAAATTTAATGGTCATTGAGATTTGCTCAGGAGATTTTTCAAGAAAATACATGAAATTCTATCTCAGAATATTAAGCTACTCTATAATTTTCCTGATTCTTTACTTTACTGTGATAAATTTGAAGAGACTTCAAATTATGCTTGAAGTCTTTCCTTGGATTGTGTAAATGGTTAATGGACTCTACTGCCAACCTAAAATATTGGAGATTTTAGTCCACCCAGAGGTGCATCAGAAGAAAGAATTGGCAAGGTGCTTTTGAAAAATCACCCATTAAAACCCTGTGGAGTACAGTTCTACTCTGACATACAAAGGGCCACCAAGAATATGAATCAACTGGAAAACATCTGGTAAAGTCCCTGGTTACACATTCTACCTCCACAGATCATGGTCTCTCAACAGTGCAGGGTTCTGGCTGGAGAAATACATAAATGGATGGAATCTTTGCACAAATATATTGCATAAATTAAGTCAGTTGAGAGTTAACTAAATTAATTTATGTAACATATATGCACACTTATTAAACATGAGTATGTCCAAAGACCAAGTCTTTATGCAAAAATCAGCTTTTTGTGAAATATGGAGGATAACTGAATCAATATATAATTGCCGAATTATATCATTATATAACTGCCAAACCACTGAGAATCATGGTCTAGCATGTTGACACATAACCTTACCATCACAACCAATGTTACTCTTGGTTCACATTTTGGCACTTGTTACTGCCAATGGTACATCATTAAGCAAAATAGTAGGATTGTACGTTTTTACTATGTTATAAATGTAAAACGTCAAATAATAACATAGTTGATAAGTGAGGAGTCGATAATGTCAGATAATGATATAGTTGATTAGTGCTGTGAACTCAGATCTGACTCATAGCGACCTCTCCTTGGGTTTCAGAGGCGGTATCATTACGGAAATAGATCACCCAATCTTTCTTCTGAGGAGTGGCTGGTGAATTTGAACTTCCAGCTTTCTGGTTAACAGTCAAATGCCTTAGGCACTATGCTATGGACCTCATATTATATAAATTAAATGCTTATAGGATACATTAAAATATTATTGCTTTTATAATATTTATACTATATTGTTACTGTTATATTAGTGTTTTCATAGAGGTAGTAACTGAATTATGATGTATTTGAACCACAAAAACAACACTTAGGACCATTTGTCTTTTTTTTTTTACATTATTCATAATATATACTATATACAATGTTGCAGCATATGTTTTGCTGATATTATTGTTTTCAGATATAAACATTCTCAGGTATTCAAAATGTAAGAAATTGACTTACTCTGAATGAAACTCTTTGGTTAAGTTGTGAACTACATGCGTTGTTATTTTTGTGGTTATTCTCTGCTCTGACATGTGAACTTGTCATCCTGGACTATAATTGGCCACAACTATGTTTCTATTGCCTAGTACAATGTGTGGCAAATACTGGTTTTTCAACATTTATTTCCTTAAGGAATTAACCATTTATCTATATCAGGCAACTCCATTATTTTTCATATTTAAAAGATCACAGAAAACTGATAGGAGAAAATTTCAGTTAAACTTGAAGCAATACTGTCCTGACTATTGCTTAATATTTATTAAAGAGAAAAATAGTGCCATTGTCAAATATTTACACTTTGTTTTATTATCCAGTTCAAGTCAAACACCAAATGTTTTTCCTCTACAGGTATATTCCATCATCTTCTCTTAAATTATCCCCTATACTATTATTTTGTTATATTATTTGAAAATTACAAAAATTATTTAGCACAGGATTTGAGTAATAAAAAGTTCATTTTATTTTTTATGCAATCGTTAAATATTAGAAGATATGATTATACAAAGTTAACTAAAAACCTGTGTTTGGATGACATTTTCTACTTGTATTGCTTCAATATTTAGCTTTTACTTAATTAATCAAAAATATAATTCAAGATAATATAACATAAAATATTTTGACTTAATAAACATACACCTTTGCTGCTTCATAATTATATTGAAATATTTCAACAATAATTGTATTCTGATTATCTAAAATTTACTTTAGAAATATTGATTTCTATTATCAGCCATAACTCAAGACTTACACTTTTTCATGTCTTTGATTTTATTTACTGTACTATATGCCCCTATTTTAGGACCTCCTCCAAAAATAATAAAGTCCTACTTAAAGTGTAAAGGTTGATAAAATCAGAAAAGAACAAATCCAAACTCACTGCCATTGAGTCGATTCCGACTCATAATGACCCCCTTAGGGTTTCTGAGGCTGTAAATCTTTACAGAACTAGATTGCCCAGTCTTCCTTCCACAGAGTGGCTGGTGGGTTTGAACCACCAACCTTTGATTAGCAGTCAAATGCCTTAGGTATTACAATACGATAGCTCCTTAAAAAAAAAAAAAAAAAAAAAATCAGAATATCCCATTTTTAAATTTCCATATATTTTAAAGCATAGTTTTAATTAAAGACTACTATATAATTGTACCTAGGGAGCTCTGGTAGCATAGTGGCTAAGACACTTGCCTGCTAACCAGACGGCTGGCGGTTCAAACCCACCAGCCACTCCTCGGAAGGAAGGTTGGGCAATCCTACTTCCGTAGTGATAACTGCCTCGGAAACCCAAGGAGGGGTCGCTATGAGTCGGGGCTGACTCGACGGCACATAACAACAACAACAACAACAATATAATTGTACCTAAGGCATTTGAGAGCTAAGCAGAGGCTGGCAGTTCAAATCCACCAGCCACTCCTCAAAAGGAAGAGTAAACAATCTACTTTGGTAGAGATACCGCCTCTGAAACCCAAGGAGGGGTTGCTATGAATTGGAACTGGCTCCATGTGAGTGAGTTTTCTATTTTGATATATAATTGTGAAAGGAGTTCTGGTGGCACAGTGCATAAAACATTTGACTGCTAACCAGAAGGTTGGAAGTCCAAACCCACCTGCCACTCCATGGAAGGAAGATGAAGCAATCTACTTATATAAAGATTTACCATCTCACAAACCCAAAGGGAATTTTAATGAGTAAGAATCGACTCAATAGCAGTGGGTTTTGTTTCTCTCTTTTTTATATAATTGTAAACAATATACCACCAAGTTCCTTTATGTGCAGGTCTTTTCTCAAGCTCATTATCTATTCTCATTGTTTGTGTTAGTGCCCATTAAGCCAAAAAAGTAATGTGCTCTAATTTGTATCTGAGATATTTCTCATATCTAAAAGTGCTTTTTTTTTTTTTTTTACAAATTTTGGTTGCTTTATATATATAGACAGCAAATAATAGAAAAGCAACCAAAATTTGTAAAAATTCTACTTAACATCTGAGTCTATCCTAATACTAGCACATCGTTGATAACGGGGATTGCATAGGACAGGTAACATTTTGTTTTTATGTATAAAGTCTATTGAGTTGGAACCTACTCAAGGGCAATTAACAATAATAGCATCCAATTCCAAAAGGTAGTACACATAAATGTAAATAAAATCCAGAATAAATGTGATTAAAATGCAGAGGTTATAAAAGTGTAAAAGTCACACTTTCTTTCTACTATTAGCTTCTAATAGCTGAATGTCCAGAATAACTCACCATAATTCTATCATGTCCATCCCTTTTAAAATTTCAAAAAAAATTATTTTAAAAATCAGAATATTTTTATTATTTAGAATTTTGGTTATTGCATAAATGTTATTGATTTTGAAGTTTCAGGGTGAGGGGAAAGTGAAAAAATACATTAACAAGCATACTGCTTTTGATTTTATGTGAATTCTAGGAAATAAAAAAATAAAAAAATTAATCCAAATTGCTAGCCAAATTAGGATGTTCAAATAAACCTAGTATTTTTTCCTACTTCCAAGAAGAATTTAAAAATATACAAGGAATACCATAATGATTGATGTAGTTAAACTATCAAACACATGGTTTTATCAGAGCATATTTTTCCTAAGTGAAAACAACTTCCTCCTAAGAATAAAAATCTGAACACAAATGCCATTCTTGATTATTTGTAAAAGCTACAAAAGCACTTATGGGCCTATTCAACCATCATATAGGCAGAATTTTAAGGAAGTCCATTCCTGAAATGCATCTTTATTTTTTGATGTGCTTATTTCCAATGTTATTTTAGCTGTTAGAGTAACTTAAACACATAAAAGCAGTTGGCTAGATGTTCTAAAGATGATAGAAGTAGCCTGCAGCTTACATAAACACTGTAGGGTCTATGGACATTGTTGCAATAAAACAGAACATCAAAACACAGCTTATATAAAACTTAATATACTCAGCCCGGAAGATACTTTGAAACATTTTCTAAAATTACTTTACAAGCAGGCATGTACACTATAAAATCATCATAATGAAGAAATAAAGCACAAAGGGTAAAGAATCAAAACCTAGAAATTCTCTCAGTTACTTTAAACATTTAAATAACCACTAAGAATATTTTAATACTAGTTTTTTTTTTTTTTTTTTTTTTACATGAAGTTTTCAGTTATAGCTTTACGGTATAGATAATCACATTATTAAATGTTAATATCATTCCCTAAAGCTTTCATCTTTTATAACGTCTACATAAGCCTCTGACCTATTTATCTTCCAGGTATGTGTGCTGGTGTGTGTGTTAATGTGTACTACCTTTTAAGTTGCGTCAATTCAGCTTACAACGTTACAACCATTTGTGGATGCGTTTGTTAGCAGTTAACTTTGTACAGACTGCAACTCATTACTTACTAGGTATTATTGTTCATGAAGGAGAAACTATAATATTGGGAGAAGAGAAGCTGTCAAGGATTAAACGAATTTATTGTGTGAGATTAGTGAACTCAGGTAGCACACAAATCCAGACTTTTCTGGAGTAAAGTTGCATGGCTATTCTTCATGGAATTACTGCTGTCATCATTTGTCTATAAAACAAGGAAAGTTGGGGGGCGGGGTCACTTTCTCCACAGCATTATGAACTCACATTATACCCAATAGAACACTTTAGTGACACATCTTATTTTTGGGGAATGTTGGGTAGATGAAGGCTCAGTGAATTCTCTTGCTGATCCAATTTTTGTGAGTTTTCCTTTCATAAAGCCAGTTTCCTACTGCATTTAGTATGATGTTGAACAGGTACTCAACAGGCAGTAACCATGAATGAGTCCAGCTTTCACAATATGCTGAAAATACAAAAATGCAAACAAATATATTTAATTTTATTAAAATAAGATGTCTTCCTATCCTGTGAGAATGATTGTTGTGCTATTTCTATGGAAATACTTATTGTTGTGTTCTGGAAATACTAGTGAGAAAAAATCATGGTATGTGTAGTTAGTCATCCACTTCTTATTAAAATGTGCATGGCAACAAGAGAAAGTTGTACCCCCTCTGACAAAATACTATGCTAGGTAATTATATATAT
>NW_006922322.1:177505-209397 GCF_000298275.1 Orycteropus afer afer | reverse complement strand
ATAAGATGAATAAGGTTGTAAAATTAAAACCAAAGAGTGCTCCGAGGAGAGACAGGATAAACGGATAAACTAAGCTAATGAGTCTACCTTGTGAAGAGTCAAAATATGAAGAGCCACCCACCGTGGAAGCAGCTGAGAAAACAGCTGGAATGTTAATAGCTTTGAAGACTAAATGTGGGCTAACATGATAGCTTGATTCTCCAGAAGGCCCCCAAATCAGAAGAGTCTGCAACTACCTACAACTCTTTTCTGCAATTTTCTGCCAAATACTCACAAGGAAAATTAAGATCTCAGAAAAGTGACCCTCTGCAGTACTTATGTGCAGGGTCTTGCAAGGTAGAAGTAAGGTAACTTAGGAAAACCTCTGATCACGGTCTCTCCAGGAGTACAATGTAGTGGATGCCTGACATTGGTAGGCAAACAAGAAACCTATCTGGACACCAGACACAGTTCCATTACTAAATATACTCACCATCAGGACTATATACTGACATAAGGAAGAGTATTTCCACCACTGGAAGAAAGACAGGAAACCCACCAGGCCTCTTGTCCTGCATTTGGTGGGCAGATAATGTTGATTATCACAGGCAAGGGGCAGGGAAGCTGAGAAAGCCCCACACCTAAGCTTTAAATACACAAGACCTGACTAAGACTAAGGCTGGAACAGGAAAATTGAGAAATCCCTTTATACATACTATTTATTAGCATTGCACAAAGTACTTGGAGAAACAATCTAATATGCAATAAAGTATAAAAAATGTCACTCATGTACATTTATGCAGAAACTCTTAGCATACTATTGTATATAAACCAACAATACTTAAAAGCCTAATACTCATGATCAAGTTGGGATTGCTCCAGTAACACATGATTGGCTCACCATATGATAATTGATATCATTTGTCACATTATCTGATTAAAGATATAAAATCATATAATCATTTACATAGGTGTAGAAAGAGTATTTGATAAAAACATTGCCCATTTATTAAAAACACCAAATAATCTAAAAATACCCCAAACCTACAGTTGATATAATCCTTTAACAATAAATTAGTTTTCCTGTAACATTGGGAAAAAGACAAGAATGTTTGGGAAACTAGATTACTGGAAAGAGAACAACCAGAATAGAATAATGAGAAAGGTGACATACTGAGAAATGCAATGACTATCACTGAGAAAACTGTGTAGAAATTGTTAAATTAGAACCTAATTTGCTGTGTATATCTTCACCAAAAACATGATACAATATTTTAATTGAAAAGAAAAGACAAGGATACTTTCACTCACCACATTCTTAACACAATATTTTATTGGAAATCCTACACAATGCATGTGGTATACTGAATTACATTTTATGGCTCTTCTAGTCATAGTCTTTGTAATTCCCATCAGATAACTGGGTGAAACTATGCAAATATAAGGTGTTTGTGGCCTACCAAGGGGATTGGATAGCTTGCTAATAATATAAGTAAAGTACATGTAGGTATATGTCACCTTTGTGGGGATGAAGTCATGGAAATAAGTGCACAGAAGTCTAATGTGAAGATTGGTTAGTTTTTTCATTCTGCTAGGGTTAAAATGAGACCTCCCAGGGGCATAAGAGGGGATCTCACTGTCATCAAGAGAGGAACTAGAGGTGTAGTAGTGTGTGTCCTTGGACCCGAGATCCCTGCTCTTGACCTCTTTGTCAGAGAGATGGCTGAGATGACTGGTAGAGACTACCAGCTGAGACAACCAACTGAGATAACTGGCTAGGATGACCGGCTGAGATGACCTGCTGAGATGACCAGCAGAGAGATGGAACCAAGAGATACAAAACAGAGTAGCGGACTTGCTAGTCCACAGAGCAAGAAAGTTGAGTGTCTCTGGGCAGGAGCCTTGGTGGCAGAGTGGGGTGTACCTAGAAGCACCTATTGACAGAGACAAAAGCGCTTTGTTACCCTAGCCCAAGCAGAGCAGAGACCAGGCCAAGAGACCAAGGGCCAAAGAACTGTGCTTGAGGGCATAGCAGAGATGAGACTGTCCTGACCAAAGAATTGCATCCTGAGAGCTTTCCTAAACCTGAATTGTAACCTGTTACTTCCATAATAAAACCTATAATCATGAGTACTGTCTGTGAGTTCTGTATAGCCAGTGCTATGAATTATCAAACCCAGCATCCGCCCCTTGCATAAAAGCAAACTATTATGGTTACCCAGTGCCATTCTGACAAGAATATAGCACAAATGGGATACTTGAACAAACAGGAGTTTATTGTCTTATAGTTTGAAGGCTTTAAGTCTGAGTTCCAAGTGCATGGCTCTAGGGGCTGTGTGAAAGGCCCTAAACCTTGAGCTTCAGCTCTGCCTCTTGCTTCCAGCCCACTGAAGTTAGAGGCATCTCTTCACTCAGGCAGCTACTGGCTGCTGAAGTTAACAAGCCCAAGGTTGACAAATAAAATGGCAGAATCTATGTCACCAAACCACATGGCAGGCCATTAACTCAAGTCCTTTGAAAGTCTCAAGGTCAGCAGAGCATAGCAGGCTGCTGAACAATGACACAGCTACATGCAGGGTTCAAGCATGCCATAAGCTAAAGATTATCCCCAAGGCTTCTCCTTATATACAGGAAACAGACCACATCCCAAAGGCAGCTACTCAGCTGCTTGTGGTAGATCCCACCATGGAGTTGATTGCTAGTCTCATCATGGGGAATAACTACCACCACCACTCAACCAGATCCAGCCAAAATTGACACACAAAGTTAACTACCACACAAACTAAAACCAAACTCACTGCTGTCAAGTCTTATCTAACTCATAGCTACCCCTCCTTGGGTTTCCGAGGTAGTATCACTGTACTATAGCTTGGGAAGTAGATTGTCCAAGTTTTATTCTGAGGAGTTGCTAGTGTGTTTGAACTGCCAGCCTTCTGGTTAGCAGTCAAATGCCTTAAGCAGTATGCCACCAGAACTCCTATCCTACATGGACACACTATAAGCCTTCAAACTATAAGACAATAAACTCCTGTTTGTTCAAGTATCCCATTTGTGCTATATTCTTGTCAGAATGTTTAATCTGTCCACCCATCTATCCATCTGTATGTCAATGTTTGCCTTCACTGACAATGCAGTACTGTATGTGCAAAAGGGTTCATCTTTGTTGTCTGCACTTCACATGCACCTCTCTATGTCTTCCTTTTCCTTAATACCACCGTATTGATCATTCACATTTGATACATTGCCCTCTCTCTTCACCCAAATAAATACTTGTCTCTACCTATCTAACAGTGTTCCCTACCCTCCCTTCCCACCTCTGGTAAACAACAAAGGAAATTTATTTCCATATATAAACCTTTCCTAGACTTTTTACAATAATAGACTAATACAATATTTGTCATATTGACTTATTTCACTCAGTATAATGTCCTCCAAGCTCATCCATTTTATGTGGTGTATTGCAGATTCTACGTTATTCTTTACAGTTGCATAATATTCCATTGTGTGTATGTACCATAGTTTGGTTATCCATTCTTCTGTTGATGGGCACCTAGGTTGTTCCCATCTTTTGGCTTTTGTAAATAGTGCTGCAATGAACATGGGTGTGCATATATCTGTTCTTGTCCTGGCTCTCAGTTCTTTAGGATATATACCTAGTAATGGAATAGCTGGGTCAAATGGTAATTATAATTCCAACTTTTTAAGGAATCACCATCCTGCTTTCTACAGTGGTTGTATCATTTTACAGTCCCACCAGCAGTGTATAAGAGTCCCAATCTCTCCACAACCTCACCAGCATTTGTTATTTTCTGTCTTGCTGAGCTTTGCTACTAGTGCTGGGGCAAGATGGTACCTCATTGTTGTTTTGATTTGCATCTCTCTAATGGCTAATGATGTTAAGAACTTCTTCATATGTTTTTTGGCTGACAGAAAAACCTTTTTGGTGAAATGTCTATTCATGTCTTCTGCATATTTTTAATTGGATTATTTTTGTTATTGTTGTTGCGGTGTTGGAGTTTTCTATAAATTTTAAAGATAAATCCCTTTTCAGATATGTCATTGTTGAATAATTTTTCCCATCTGTAGGTTCTGTTTTGACTCTTTTGGAGAAGTCCTTGGAAGCACATAAAAATTTAATTTTTAGAAGGTGCCATTCATCTAGTTTATCTTCTGCTGATTGGTAGTTTGGGTTATGCTTGGTAGTCTACTTATGCCATATATTAGGGACTCTAAATTTGCCCCTAGTTTTTTCTTGAGGAACTTTATAGTTTTGGGTTTCACATTTAAGTCTTTGATCCATCTGGAGTTAGTTTTTGTGTATGGTGTGGGGTACAGATCTTGTTTCATTCTTCTGCAAATGGATATCCAGTTTTGCCAACACCATTTGTTAAACGGACAATCTCTTCCCCCATTTAATGGATTTTGGCGCTTTGTCAAAGATCAGCTGACCATAGGTCAATGGATCTATTTCTAGGTTCTCAATTATATTCTATTGGTCTATGTGTCTGTCATTATACCAATACCAGGCAGTTTTGACTACTGTGAATATAGCATAGATTTTAAGATCTGGACGTATGAGACCTCCTACTTTTTTCTTCTTCTTCAGTAATGCTTTGTTTATTTGAGGTGTCTTTCTTTTCCATATAAAGTTAGTAATTGTTTTTTCCCTATCCTTAAAGTATGTTGATGGTATCTGGATTGGTATTGCATTGAATGAATAGATTGCTTTGGGTAGAATTGACATGTTCACAATATTCAATCATTCTATCCATGAGCAGGGAGCTCTGGTAGCATAGTACCTAAGGCACTTACCTGCTAACCAGAAGGTCGGCGGTTCAAACCCACCAACCACTCCTCAGAAGGAAGGTTGGGCAATCTACTTCCATAGTGATACTGCCTCAGAAACCCAAGGAGGGGTTGCCATGAGTCTGGTCCAACTCGATGGCTCATAACAACAACATCCATGAGCATAGTATACTCTTCCATTTATGTAGATCACTTATGGTTTCTTGAAGTAGTCTTTTATAGTTTTCTTTGTACAGGTGTTTTATGTCCTTAGTGAGATTTATTTCCCAGTACTTTATTTCTTTGGTAGCTTTTTTTCAATGGTACTGATTTCCTTATTTCTTTTTCAGCAATCTCTTTGCTGGTGTAGTGGAATCCAACTGATTTTTGGATGTTGATCTTGTATCTTGCCACTATACTACATCTCTCAATGAATTGCAATAGATTTTTTAGAGTCTCTTGGGTTGTCAAGGTATAAGATCATAACATCAGCAAAGAGAGATAGTTTGACTTCTTTCTTATCAATATGGATCCCTTTGATAGCCCTTTCTTGCCTTATTGCCCTGGCTATAAAACTTCAAATACAATGTTGAATAGAAGTGGTGATAGAGGGCATCATTGTCAGGTTCCTGTTCTCAAAGGAAATGGTTTCAGTCTCTCTCCATTGAGAATAATGTTGGCTGTTGGTTTTGCATGTTGTTGTTGTTATGTGCCGTCAAGTCAAACCCGACTCATAGCGACCCCTCCTTGGGTTTCCGTTGGTTTTGCATAGATACCCTTTATTATGTTGAGGAATATCCCTTCTATTCTTATTTTGCTAAGAATATTGATCACAAATGGGTGTTTGATGTTATCAAATGCCTTTTTTTTTTATTGCTTGATGTGATTATTTGGTTCTTTTCCTTTGTTTTATTTATGTGGTGGATGATGTTGATTGTTTTTCTAATGATAAGTCATTCCTGAATACTATTTTTAATGCATTTTATTGAAATA
The DNA here is from genome assembly GCF_000298275.1 of Orycteropus afer afer. Classification (NCBI taxonomy): domain Eukaryota; kingdom Metazoa; phylum Chordata; class Mammalia; order Tubulidentata; family Orycteropodidae; genus Orycteropus; species Orycteropus afer. The sequence continues at coordinate 203,640 of NW_006922322.1, read as the reverse complement.
TAATTTATGTACAGTGAAATACACAAAACTAAAGTGACATGGGTCAATGTCTTTTTTTTTTTTTTTTTGCAGTGTTTCCTCTCCTCCCCTCCCACTCCTGGCAACCAACAAAGAAAGTTTCCCTCCATATATAAACCATTCCTTGTCCCTCCACAACAATGTACTAATACTATATTTGTCCTTCTGTGATTGACTTATTTCATTCAGCGTAATGTTGTCTAAGTCCATCCATAATATTCAGTGTTTTGCAGACTCTACATTATTCTTTAATGCTGCATAGCATTTCAGTATGTGTATGTACAATAGTTTGGTCATCCACTCTTACGCTGATGGGCACATAGGTTGTTTACATCTTTTTGCTATTGTAAATAGTGCTGTGATGAACATGAGTGTTCATGTATCTGTTCCTATCCTGGCTCTAACCTCTCTAGGATATATACCTAGTAATGGGATTGCTGGGTCAAATGGTATCTCTAATTCCAACATTCTAAGGAATCGCCATATTACTTTCCACAGTGGTTGTGTACTTCACAGTCACACAAGCAGTTTTTGAGAGTCACAATCTCTCCACATCCCCACCAGCATTTGCTATTTTCTGTCTCATTGAACCTTGCCATCAGTGCTGGGGTGAGACGGTATATATTGTTGTTGTTTTGATTTCTATCTCTCTGATGGTCAATGATTGTGAGCATCTTTTCATGTATTAGCTGATCGCCTGAAATCCTACCTGGTGAAATGTCTATTTATGTCTTCTGCCCATTTTTTAATTGGATTGTTAATTTCTTTGGTGTTGAAGTGTTAGAGTTTTCCATCAATCTTAGAGAAAAGTCCCTTACCAGATATATAATTATCAGCAAATATGAATTTCTTGCTGTCATTTTTGTCATGTGGTTTTTCATTGTGTCAATTTCTTTGTTCCAAATAATTTTCTATGCTGAGCTCATTCTGTTTATGAATCGTGTTATCACTTCCTTCATTGCTATTGTTTTAGTATTTGCTGAATATTTATGCTGGTCCTCTTTTTTATTTTGATGTGAAGGTTTTTTTTTCTTTGAGGTTACCCTGTGATTTATAGTTTTCTTCCCAAGTTTAGAACAGTCCATTCTATTTTGTAGTTGTCTTGACTTCCCTACCATCTAGAAGTTCTGTAATGACAGATATTTTTTTCCCTCTTTTTGGTTTGTAGTTGTCCTCATTTGTCAGTTGGTGTCTCTGGTTCCCTGTTTAAAATCTTGTAGGCTTATTTACTTTGGATACTTCCAAAGCTGGGTTAGTTTCTGGGTTATATCATCATGTATGTTAATGGTCAATTGTTGTTGGCTGTTGTTGCTTCTCTGTCCAAAGGGCTCCTTTTAGCATCTCTTGTAAGGTTGGTCTAGTTTTAACAAATTCCCTTAACTTCTCCTTATCTAGAAATGTCCTAATTTCACCATCATATTTGAGAGACAATTTTGCTGGGTACATAATTCTTGGTTAGAAATTTTTCTCTTTCTGTGTTTTATATATACCATCCCACTGTCTTCTCACTTGCATGGTTTCTGTCGAGAAATCTGAGCTTAGTCTTACTGGTTGCCCTTGTAGGTAACTTTTCTCTTTTCCCCTGCAGGTTTCATGATTCTTTCTTTGTCTTTGGTTTTGATGAGTTTGATGATGATATGTCTTGGTATTTTTCTTTTGGGGTCTATCCTGTTTGGGGTTCATTATATTTCCTCAATGGATATATTCTCATCTTTCATTGTATCAGGGAATTTCTCCTCCAACACATCTTGGACAATTTTCTCAGTGGTTTCATTTTTCTCTTCCTGTTCTGGAATTCCAGTGACACGTAGGTTATTCCTTTTGATGGTATCCTGCATGAACCTTAGGCTTTCTTCATTTTGTTTTGATCATTTTTCTGATTGATACCTTTCCAAAGACATATTCAGGTATTTGTCTTCAATCTCATTAATTCTGTCTTCAATTGCATCAATTCTACTCCTTTGCTCTTCCAATGTGCTATCTATTTCTGACAATTTACTATTAACCTTCTGGATTTCTATATGTAGATTTAGAATCATTTCTAATTTTTCATTTATTTTGTCATTTTGTTCTTATATTTTCTTCCAAAATTGTTCTAGGGTTTTGTCTGAGTTTTCTTTGGTCTATCTTTCAATCCTTTGAAGATATGTAAATATAATTCTTTTTATTTCCTTATCAGAGAGTTCCAATGCTGTGTCTTCCTCAGGAATGTGTTTTGGGTCTGTATCCTGGTCCCTTGTTTCTCCTGTTTTATCTTTCTTCTCTGTGTGGACTGTGATGCTCTGTTGTCTACTAGGCATTGTGATGTTTCTGTGTTTATATTTAATTGGTGATTATATGTTGGAGTGAATTGCCCACAATTTTCACTTTCTTTGTTTTGTCTGTATGTTATCTATATAGGCAGGGTATTGTGCTGTGCTCCTCTATTCACTAGTTGACAGCACTTATACACTCACCACCTATCTCCTTTCCTTTGTCAGCCTCTCATATGCTGAACCTGGCAAACAGAGACTGTTCTTAGGTCCCTGGAATCCAAATGAGAATGCTATCACTTTAAAATCCAAAATGGTTGCCACTTGTAAACATTCAAAATGGCTGTTCCCTTGGTCACTTTAAATATACAAAATGGCCACCACTTGTAAACATTCAAAATGGCTGCACCCTTGGTAACTTTATATATCCAAAATGGCCACTGCTTGTAAACATTCAAAATGGCTGCACCCTTGGTCACTTTAAATATCCAAAATGGCTGCCACATGTAGACAATCAAAATGGCTGCGCCCTCCAGACAGCAAAAAATCCACAGCTCAGGTTGTCTCCCTCCTTGCTGTTTCCTTTCCTAGTAATAGGCCACCAGAGCAGTTGTCTCTGCAACCCTTGGTGACCAGGACTGATCTTTAGGTCACTTCTCAGGTCCCCACACCACTTGGAAATATTCAAGCTGTTGGTCTCATCAGAGTAGCTGACAGTTCACAGCTCCGACCATCTCTGTACTCACTGTTTTCATTCAGGTTTTCCACTACTTGGTGCCTAATCCACTTCTGTATAGTTCCTTTCAAAGCCCAGGGTTCCAGGATTATCTTCTGTATCTCTGTCAATTGGTTTTTCTTTTCTTTGTTGAAGAGGGTCTGTGTCACTTGTCTGTCTATTCCTCCATCTTACCAGAATTCCCTTAATAAAATTTTGAATATTATGCTTGAATATTCACTTGATCATAATGAATTATTTTTGGATATGTTGTTGGGGTCTATAGACTAGGATTTTGTTGGAGATTTTTGCCTGTATATTTATGAAAGATATTGATCTGTAGATTTCCTTTGGAGTGATATCTTTCTCTGGTTTTGGTACCAAGGTTATGCTTCCTTCATAAAATGAATTTGGAAGGATTACATTCTTTTCTATGTTTTGGAATAGTTTGAGTAAGATTGGTGTCAGTTCCCTGAATGTGTGGTAGTATTCTCTGGTGAAAGCTTCTGGCCAGGAATTTTTTTTTGTTGGTAATTTTTTGATGACCTTTACAATTTCTTCTTTTGTTATGGATCTGTTCAACTTTTCCACATCAGTCTGTGTTAGTTTAACTAAGTGGTGTGTTTCTAGAAATCTGTCCATTTCTTCCAGATTTTTAAATTTGTTGGACTACAGATCTTCATAGTATCCTGACATTTTTCTTTTTATTTCAGTTGATTCTGTTGGGGTGTCACCCTTTTTGTTTCTTATTCGTGTTATTTTTGTTCTCTACCTGTTCTTTTTTAAATTTGCCAGTGATTTGTAAATTTTATTAATCTTTTCAAACACCAACTTCTAGTCTTATTGAATTTTTCTATTGTCTTTCTATTTTCTGTTTCATTGATTTCTGATCAAATCTTTACTATTTCTTTTCTTCTGGTGACTGTAGGCTTTTCTTGTTCTTTTTCTAATTGTTGGTGATATTGATTTAAAATATTGTTTTTGGCTCTTTATTCTTTTTTGATGTGTGCATTTATTGCTATAAATTGGCCTCTAATCACTTTTTTTGATGTGTCCCAAAGATTTTTGTATGTTGTGTTTTCATTCTCATTTGATTCAAGGAATGTTTGAATTTCCTTTTTTTATTTCTTCTCTTACCTAGTCTTTCTCAAGGAGGGTGTTGTTCAGTTTCTATGTGTTTGCTCTTTTTCCATTGAGCTTATTGTTGATTTCTAATTTGATAGGATTGTGATATGAGATGTTTCATAGTATTTTAATGTTTTTAAATTTATGAAGGCTTGCTTTATGACTTAACATATGGTCTGTCTTGGAGAATGTTCCATGCAGACTTGAAAGAATGCATAATGTGCGGTTGTTGGGTGAAGTGCTCTGTAGATGTCTATAAGGTCAAGTTGGTAGATTGTATTGTTTAGCTCTTCTGCATCTTCATTGAGTTTCCTTCCAGTTGGCTTATCTTTGACTGAAAGTGGTGTATTAAAATCTCCTACTTTGGCAGTGGACTCACCTATTTTCCTTTTCTGTTCTACTAAAGTCTGATTTATGCATTTTGGTGCTGTTTCATTGGGTCTATAGATATTTATTATGGGTATATTTTCTTGTTGAATTGATCATTTAATCATTATATAATGTCCTTCTTTCCCTTGTATGGTGGTTTTGTCTTAAAGTCAATTTGATCAGAAATTAATTTTGCCACTCCTGTTATTTTTTGGTTGTCATTGCTTGATATACCTTTTTCCAAACTTTCACTTTTAGTCTCTTTTTTCTTTGTCTCTGAGGTGTATCTCTTGTAGACAGCATATTTATGGATTATGTTTTCTTATCCCATCTTCACCTCTCCATCTCTTGAGAGGTTCATTTAATCCGTTGACATTCAGTGTAATTATCAGCAAGTATGGATTTGTTGCTGTCATTTTAAGATGTTTTTTCATGGTGTTGCTGGTTTCTTTGGTCCATATAATTCTCTGTGCTGAGCTCATTATGTTTATGAATTGTGTTATCATTTCCTTTTGCTGCTATTGTTTTAGTATTTGCTAAATATTTGTGCTTGTCCTATTGCTTACTGTGATGTGAAGTCTTATCATTTTTCTTTGAGGTTATCCTGTGATTTATAATTTTCTCCCTGCATTTAGAACATTCTGTTCTATCTTGCAACTTTCTTGACTTCCTCACCATTTAGAAGTTCTGTAACTACACTATTTTTTTCTTTCATTTTGTTTAGTAGCTGACCTCATTTGCTAGTTGATGTCTCTGTTTCCCTGTTTAGAATCTTGTAATCTTATTTTACTTTAGATACTTGCATAGCTGTGTTGGTTTATGGGTTATGCCATGTTGTGTATAATGGTTGGCTGTTGTTTGCTATTATTGATTCTCTGTTCAAAGGACTCCTATTAGTGTCTCTTGTGAGATGGTCTGGTTTTAACAAATTCTCTTAATTTCTCCTTATATGGAAATCTTCTAATTTCACCATCATATTTGAGGAACAATTTTGTCAGGTATATAATTCTCGGTTGAAAACATCTCTTTCAGGGTTTTATATATACCATACCATTTTCTTCTCACTTGCATGGTTTATGCTGAGAAATCAGAGCTTATTCTTATTGGTTGTCCTTTGTAAGCAACGTTTCTTTTTTTCCCATGATGCTTTCAAAATTCACTCTTTGTCCTTGGTTATAATGAGTTTGATGATAATATGTCTTGGTGATCTTCTTTTGGGGTCTATCCTGCTTGGGTTCATTGGATTTCATGAACGGATATATTCTTATCTTTCATCATATCATGGAAACTCCCTTCCAACAAATCTTCAACTATTTTCCCAGTGGTTTTATTTTTTTTTTCCTGTTCTGAAATTCCAGTTATACATTGGTTATTCCTTTTATGGTCTCCCACATAAACCTTAGGCTTTCTTCATTTTGTTTTGATCTTTTCTCTGATTGATCCCTTTCCAAAGAAGTGTTCAGGTATTTATCTTCAATCTCATTTTTCTGTCTTCTATTGATTTGAGTCTACTCTTTTGCGCTTTCAATATGTTACCTATTTCTGAAAATTTAGTGTTAATCTTCTAAATTTCTGTCTTTAGATTTTGTATCATTACTAATTTTTCTTTTATGTTGTTATTATTTTGTTCCTGTATTTTCTTCTGAAATTGTTCATGGTTTTATCTGCAATTTCCTTAATTTTGTCAATGTTTTGCTTAGTCTGTCCTTCAATCCTTTGAAGATACCTGAATATAATTCTTTTTAATTCATTATCAGAGAGATCCAGTGTTGCATCTTCCTCAGGAATGTGTTCTGTGTCTATTCCTGCTCCCTTGCTTCTACTTTATTTTGCTTCTTTGAGTGGAATATGATGGTCTCTTTACCCTGAGATTATTCCCAAGACATTGTGACATTTTTGTATTTAGATCTCTGTTAATTGTTTGTGAAGAGCAGTTAAGCATGAGTCAGGCTTTTCTTGGTAGTAGTTTATTGTTGTCCAATTGTTGGAGAAGGAAGTGGTGGCTCTCACTCAGTAAGCAGAGCTGTAAGATGTGTGGATGTGGTTGCATCCTACAGGAATGGTTGCTGTCTCACACTCTGTTAGACACAAACAACAATAGGAATACCATCAAAAAAGTAAAAGCAAGTGGACAAAAAAAAAAAAAAACACTGCATAAACACATAGGACCAGTCACCAAAATAACAAAAAACATAAAACAAACAAACAAACAAAAAACCCTGCAATATCTGAGGAGGGAACAATAAGAGAAAAAAGGTAGAGTTGGAGTATAATGAAGAAAAAAAAATTGATAAAAACGCAAGAAGAAAACAAGGAATGAGGAAAAGCATGAGAATTAAATAAATGTAAACCAGAAACAGGGAAGAGAGAAAAAGTTGAAAACTAGAACCTTGGAAGGGAAAAATAAGGAATAATAATAAAAAAGGAGAAAAGGAGAAGGAAAAGGAGGAGGAGGAGGAGGAGAAGGAGAAGAAGAATAATTTTAAAACAGAAAAAAAAAAAATGGAACAAAAAGGAAAAATATAAAAATCTGGGCAGGGTGGGTAGGGCACCCACGTTCCGTTGGAGCACACAGACTGGGATTTAATTCCTGCTAGAAAGTGGGTATGAGTGAGGGATGGCCACATCTCCATTCACCAAAAGAATGTGGGGTATAAGAGTAACAAGGGGTATATCGAACCTTTTCAGTCATTCATGTTTGGAATGTCCTTGAGGTCCTTGGCAAGTGTTGCCTATTCTTAGGTCCCTGTAATCTTTGAGAGTGATGTCACTTTAAATATCCAAAAGGGTCAAACCGCTTATAAATATTTGAAATGGCTGTACCCTTTGTACAGCCAAAAGTCCATGGCTCAGCCCATCTCCCTCTTCACTGCTTCCCCCTTTATTCACCAGCCACCAGTTCAGTCCTCTGTGAAGCTCCTGGCTAGCAAGGCTGATATTTAGGTTAATTCTTAGGTCCTAACATCACTTGGCAATATCAAAGCTGTCCATGCCATCAGGGTCACTGACAAGCTGCAGCTCCATAGTTCTCCTTTTTTTTGTGCTTTCATGCAGGTTCTTCTACTAGTTGGAGTTTAGTCCACTTCTGTATCCTTCCTTTCAACACTCAGGGCTCCCAGATTATCTTCTGTTTCTTTGTTAATTGGTTCCCTTTTTCTTTGTTGAAGAGGGTCTGTGTAATTTGTCTGCCTATTCTACCATCTTACAGAACTTCCCTCCACATGTTTTTGTAATGCAATAACAAAATAAAAATTAATATTAATTTCTCCCAGCCTTCCCCAAAGGGATCTGAGTCCTTTTACGAGAGTGACTGTTCATTGGGGAAAATGAAATAATCAGAATTTTCAGGGATTACTGGACATTGGCCCTGAACTGACACTAATTCCAGGAGACCCAAAGCATCATTGTGGCCCACCAGTCAGAGTGGGGGCATATGGAGGTCAAGATATTGATGGAGTCTTAGCTAAGGTGCATCTCACAGTGGGTCCAGTGGGTCCCCAAAGTGATCCTGTAGTGATCTCCCCAGTTTCAGAATGCATAATTGGAATAGATAAATTGAGCTGTTGGCAGAATTTCCACATTGGGTCCATGACATGTGGAGTAAGGGCTATTATGGTAGGAAAAGCTAAGTGCAAGCCAAGAGAACTGCCTCTACCTACAAAAATAGTAAACCAAAAGCAATATTGCATCGCTGGAGGGGTTGCAGAGATTACTGCTACCATAAAGGACTTGAAGAATGCAGGGTTCGTGTTTCCCACCACATCCCCTTTTAATTCACCTATTTGGCCTGTGAGAAAAACATGGATCTTGGAGAATGAAAGTAGATTATTGTAAACTTAATCAGGTGGTAAGCTCAGTTGCAGTTGCTGTTCCGGATGTGGTTTCATTGCTTGAGCATATTAGTACATCTCCTGGTACTTGGTATGCAGCTATGGATCTGGCCAATGCCTTTTTCTCAAAACCAATTTCAAAGGGCCATCAGAAGCAGTTTGCCTTCAGCTGGCAAGGCCAACAGTATACTTTTACAGTGCTTCCTCAGAGGTATATCAACTCCCTGGCACTATGTCATAATTTAGTACATAGGGATCCTGATTGCCTTTCCCTTCCACAAGACATCACACTGGTCCTTTATATAGATGGTGTTATGGTGATTGGACCTAGTAAGGAAGAAGTATCAATGACTCTAGATTTATTGGTGAGACATATGCATGCCAGAGGTTTGGAAATTAACCTAACAAAAATTCAGGCACCTTCCACCACAGTGACATTTTGAGGGGTCCAATAGTGGGGGCATGTTGAGATATTCCTATTAAAATTAGGGATAATTTATTGTATCTGGCTTCCCCCACAATTAAAAAGGAGACACAACATCTGCTGGGCCTCTTTGGATTTTGGAGGCAACATATCCCTCATTTGGGTGTGTTGCTGCGGCCTATTTATCAAGTGACTCAGAAAGCTGGTGGTTTTGAGTGGGGCCCAGAACAACAGAAGGCTCTGCAACAGGTTCAGGCTGGCGTTCAGTTGCTGTTCAGGCTGCTCTTCCACTTAAGCCATATGATCCGGATGATCGAATCATGCTTGAAGTGTCAGTAGTAGACAGAGATGCTGTTTGGAGTCTTTGGCATGTTGCTATTGGTGAATTGCAACACAAACTCCTGGGATTTTGGAGCAAAGCCCTGCCATCCTCTGCATATAACTACTCTCCTTTTGAGAAAGAGCTTTTATCTTATTACTGGGCTTTAGTAGAGACTGAACGCCTAACCATGGGCCACCAAGTGATGATGAGGTCTGAGCTTCCCATAATGAACTGGGTGTTGTCTGACCCACAGAGTCATAAAGTTGGATGTGCACAACAGCACTCCATCACCAAATGGAAGTGGTATGTCAGAGATCGGGCTTGAGCAGGACCTGAAGGCACAAGTAGGTTGCATGAGAAAGTGGCCAATTGCCTATATTCTCCACTCCAATCACATTACCTTCCCTCTCCCAGTCTGTACCTATGGCGTCATGAGGAGTTCCTTATGATCAGTTGAATGAGGGAGAAAACTTGTACCTGGTTTACAAATGGTTCTGTGAAATATGCAGGCACCACTCGAAAGTGGACAACAGAGGCACTGCAGTCCCTTTCTGGGACTTCCTTAAAGGACAGTGGTGAAAGGAAATCTTCCCAATGGGCAGAACTTCGAGCCATGCATGTCGCTGTTCACTTTGCATGAAATAAGAAATGACCAGATCTGTGATTATATATGGATTTATGGGCTGTGGCTAATTTCTTAGCTGGATGATCTGGGACTTGGAAGGAGTATGACTGGAAGATTGTTAATAAGGATATATGGGGAAGAAGTATACGGACAGATCTCTCTGAATGGGCCAAAGGAGTAAAGGTATTTGTGTCTCATGTGAATGCCAACCAAAAGGTGATCTCGGTAGAGGAGGACTTTAACAATCAGGTGGATAGGATGAGATGGCCAGTGGAAACCAGCCATCCTTTTTCCCCAGCTACTCCTGTCATTGCTCAACGGGCTTATGAACAAAGTGGCCATAGTGGCAGGGGTGGAGGTTATACATGGGCTCAGCAACCTGAATTCCCACTTACTAGGGCTGATTTGGCTACTGCCACTGCTTAGTGCCCAATCTGCCAGCAGCAGAGAACAACACTGAGTCCGTGATATGGAACCATTCCTTGGGGTGATCAGCCAGCAACCTGGTGGCAGGTTGATTACATTGGACCACTTTCATCATGGAAAGGACAGTATTTTATTCTTACTGGGATAGATAGTTATTCTGGATACGGATTTGCCTTGCCTGCACACAATGCTTCTGCCAAAACTACCATCCTTGGACTTACAGAATGCCTTATCCACCATCATGGTATCCCACACAGCATTGCTTCAGATCAAGGGACTCAGTTCACAGTAAATGAAGTGCAGCAATGGTCTTATGCTCATGGAATTCACTGGTCTTAACCATGTTCCCTATCATCCTGAAGCAGCTTGCTTGATAGAATGATGGAATGGCCTCCTGAAAACACAATTACAGCACCAGTTAGGTGGCAATACCTTGAAGAGTTGGGGCAGTGTTCTTCAGCAGGCTTTATATGCTCTAAACCACCATCCAAAATATGGTTCTGTTTCTCCAATAGCCAGGATTCATGAGTCCAGGAACCACAATGTGGAAATGGGAATGGTACCACTCACTCTTACCCCTAGTGACAAACTGAAAAAAAATTTGTTTCCTGTCCCTGCTACCCTATGCTATGCAGGTCTGGAGATCTTAGTCCCAAAAGGGGGAACACTCCCACCTTGAGGCACAATACTGATTGCTTTGAACTGGAAATTAAGAATGCCACCCGCCATTTTGGCTTCCTCATGCCTCTGGATCAACAGACAAATTACTGTACTATCTAGTGTGATACATCCTGATTACCAAGGGGAAATTGGATTGACATTTCATAATGGAGGTAAAGAAGAATATGTCTGGAATACAGGAGATTCTTTAGGACGTCTCTTAGTACTACCATGCCCTATGATTAAAGTCAATGGAAAATTATAGCAACTCAATTCTTATATGACTGCTAATGGTCCAGACCCTTCAGGAATGGTTTGGGTCACCCCACCAGGCATAGCACCATGACCAGCTGAGGAGCTTGCTGAGGGCAATGGAAATACAGAATGGGTGGTGGAAGAAGGTAGTTCTGAATATCAGCTATGACCATATGACCAGTTGCAGAAACGGGGACTGTGATTGTTATATTTCTTCATTGTATATATGCATCAAATATTTTTGTTTCCTTTTGTTATGAACTGTAAAATGTAAATAAAGTTAATGTGTTTCAGTTGTATGTGTGTTAGCGTATCATGTTAGGTGCAAATATGACTTTATAATCTTCTTATTTAGAGATTATATATGGTTAAGAAGATGTGTACAACTGCCAAGTTGACAAGGGGTGGACTGATAGTTGAAGCTGTGTGTCAACTTGGCTGAACCACAATTCTGTGTGGTTTAAGCAGTTGTGATGTAGTTATTCCCATGATGGGATCAGATGAATATTTTTTGAGCAGCCAGTCCATTGAAAGGGAGTTTCCCTAAGGATGTGGCCTGCTTCAAGTGTATTTACAGACATCCTGGGGGGGGAAAAAAAAAAAAAAAAACACTCTTCTGTGGATTGGGATTCTGTTGTGCTGCCTACAGTTGTCCATGAGCAAACAATCCACCATTCTGCCTGGAGATCTTGGATTCATCATTCATTGGAGTCAACAGCCAGTATACTGCCTGCCAATCTTGAGCTCCTCAGCCCCTTCAGGTATTAGAGTTGGGAAACACCTCCAGCTTGACGTTTGGTTTAAGAACTTTGGACTTGCCAGCTTCTTTAAGTGTGTGAGCCATTTTCCTAAGATATTTTTTTTTTTCTCTCTTTATATAAGCTTTACTGGTTTTGTTTCTCTGGAAACCCAGTGTACACATACATTTAATAGCTAAGCACTTATGTAAATTATATTTCAACTAAAATATCATTGCATGATTAATATTTGCTTATGTGTACTTATGCTTTACACTTGGGGCCAGTTCCATTTTAAGGCCAGGGACCATGGAAGGTGGGCTGGGACTTCAGAAGTGGATGGCTTCTTTCTTCTTATTCTGTAAGGTATGCTGAAACCTGTAAACCATGGTTAACCCTGCTAGCATTAGAAACATTGGTGGAAAAGCCTCCAGCCTCAGAGTGACACGCAAACCATCACAACTTTTCACTTGTGGGTGCCTCTTTTTTAAGGCCTGGGCCTGAGGTAAGTGGAGCTGGGGCTTGAAGACTGTGTTTCACTTGGGGGCAGCTCTATTTTAAGGCTTGGGTCTTGAGGTAGGTGGGCCTAGGGCTGGGGGCTGACTTTTGCTTGAGTGCAGCTGTATTTTAAAGGCATGGCCTGAGGTAGGCAGGTGCAGAGGGATTGGGAACAACTAAGGGAGACCAACTTCTCCTCAATTTGTTGTCTCTTGGTGGCTTACGTGTTGCTGTGAGGCTGGAGGCTATGCCACCATGTTGCAAAATGCCAGAAGGCTTACCTATGATGGGCAGTCAAGACATCAGATGATGTATTGCATTGGGCAAATCTGCTGTAGAAGACTTCTTTCAAGTGATGAAGACCAAAGATCTCTCCTTGAAGACTAAGGTGTTCCTAACCCAAGCTACAACATTTCAATTGCCTCTTATGGGTGTGAGAGCTGGACAATGAATAAGGAAGCCCAAAGAAGAGTTGATGCTATTGAGTTATGGTGTTGGAGAAGAATGCTAAGAGCACCATGGTCTGCTAAAAGACCTAACAAATCTGTCCTGGATGAAGTGTTGCCAGAATGCTTCTTGGAAGTGAGAATGGCCAGACTTAGTCTCACCTACTTTGGTCATGTTTTCAGAAGGAACCATATCTTGGAGAAAGATATCATGCTTAGTAAAGTGGAGGGTCAACAAAGAAGAGGAAGGCCCTCAACTAGATGGATAGACATAGTAGCTGCAACCATTGTCTCAGGTATAGCAGGGTTCTCGAGGCTGGCACAAGACCAGACAGTGTTTCGCTTTCTTTGCATAGGGTCACTATGAGTGGGAGATGACTCAATGGCACCTAACAACAAGAACAATAACTGATGAGTTTTTTGGAAAAAAAAAAATGTATACTTTATGTTCATAAAACTATATAATTGAAAATAATTAGAAAAAAAAATCATAACAAAATCCTTTAAAGTGTAAAAGTGCAGTTAAGCTTAAGTCAACGTAATGAGTGTATTATGCTAGCTTATTACAATAGTTCATTACTCACGAAGACCTATAGTCTTAAATTTAGAGTTTTATTTTGTCTATAAGCATCCACAATCCATCCTATACCTTTTTTTTTTTTGATTAATTGGTATTTTGGTTTCATTAAAATCAAATTTATCACAGAATTTGCAAGATTTAGGACCCCAAAATACAGACAGTGATGTATTTCCTCTGTTAAATACTTACATGTGTACTGGAGAGAAATTTAAGGGCATACAAATTTGAGATCCAATCTTTAAAGTGTTTTGAAAATAAATCTTTCCTAGGAGTTGGAAATTCATATTCAAATGCAAGTTATGATTCTTTTTTTCCTGTCTTGAAATTTACTTTCTCCTATTTTTCATCCAGATTAGCATTCTACCTAAGAATGGTATCTAGTATTTAATTGAATATCAACATGTGTCCATGCATTATGTATTCTTTCAGAAAATGATATTATTCTGCCCATAATGGATGGTGAAGGACCCAACATTATGTGATCTCCAAATTAGAAATTTTGTAATTTCTTTAAAGAATTCTAGTGGTATAGTGGGAAAGGCATTTGGCTGCTAACCAAAAGGTCAGTTGTTCAAACCCACTAGCTGCTATGGTGGAGAAAGATGACAAAATTTACTTCTGTAAAGATTTACAGCCTTGGAAACCCAGTTGGGATTGCTATACATCGTAAACTTCTTTAATCACTTTATATGGTGCTACAAAAGGAAGTAATAAGTCTAAAAATGTTATTATTACTTCCTCTATTATGGCATTTTAAACTAAAACATACACATACATCAACTTAAAATGACTATCATTTTTCACTTACTAAAATATTATATCAATGTATTGCTAATTCAAATAAGGCTGTCTACATTTTTTCTTATTTTTCAAGTGAGAAATATTTATAAATTTATAGTCATTGTGACTCACCTTTTAAGTAATGAAAATTGAAATATTTTTTCTGTTGCAGTTTAAATAATTGCATTTATTTTTGCCATGTATAGCATAGAAACTTGGTATTCCTCAGACCCTTCAGTTTTGATTATCCATATATTAACTGAGAATCTCAAATGTCTGACCATTCTTCAGTCGGTTTAACCAATTAATCTAACTGCCAACTTCCTAAACTATAAATTGGATAATGTTATTTCTTTATCTCAAAACCATAAATATTTTGCAAGCAAGCAAGCAAATGAACAAATAAAACTCTTTCAACTTGTGCTTTTGGAAAATCTAATCATTACTGTAGTTTTTTTTTTCTTCAATCTGATTAAAGATTATATTTTCCTATTTTAAACGATTGACTCTAAAGTTCCATGCATTTACTTGCTATGCTACAAATAGACCAAAATTATTTATTTATTTATTTTTAATTGTGATTTGGGTGAAGGTTTACAGAGCAAATTTACTTTCCATACAGCAGCTCACATATACTTTGTTCCAAGACATCGACTACAATTTATCACAATGCAACAGGTCCCCTCCCACTTCATGCCCATAGTTACCTGTTTCCTGTCTCCTTCTCTCCCATGCACTCCTGCTCCCTGAGCTGTCTCCCTGTGCATACACAGCCCTTCTATTCTCCCATGATTGTTCTTTCCAAGGAGTGTACCTACCTATTATAAATGTTCAGCTCATATACCTGTTTTTGTTTGGTTGGAAGCCACAGGAGTGGGTTCAGTTCCAGACCTGAAGGGCAGATATGGGGCATAGTCTCAGTGGTTCAACCACCAAGCTCTATGAGACCAAAAACATGGTCTCCTATCCAACCTTCCCCTTTTTTTTTTTTTTTTTAATGGCTTGGAGTTATATTCAACACGTTCTCCCATTCTATCCAAGATCTCTTATGGATATACCCCTCTGAGTGGTTGACAGTGGTAGCTGGACACCATAGTTCTTTTGGTCTCATAGTCATATAGGCTGAGGATCACATGGTGTACCAGTCACTTGGACTAATTGTTTCCATGAATCTTTGGTTTTCTTCATTCTTCTTTGCTCTGGACGAGGAGAGACCCATCATTGCATCTAGATGTCTACTTGCAAGCTTTAAAGATCCCAGTAGCTACTCACCAAAGTAAGATGTGGAACAATGTTTTGTGTAGTATGTTATGCCAATTGTGCTTGAAATCCCCTGTGACTATGGTCCTGAGCTCATAAATCCAGGTCCTTGTTCTCTCTGGATAGTTGTCTATGGCCAAGAAGTGACTACAACCTTGCCCCTTGTCAGCTCTGCTATATACCTGGGAATTCATGCAGAACATACCAATATATGTGTAGAAACATTGTCTGCCAACCCTGTAAATGGTCTTGGGCACACTTCCCCCTGCATAGACATACCTAATAATAGTTTAGCGTGTCCACCCATCTATCCACCCATATATCCATGTTTGCCTTCACTGACAACAGAGTACTGTATGTGCAAAAGTGTTAATCTTTGTTGTCTGTACCTCACATGCACCTCTCTGTGTCTTCCTCTTCCTCAATGCCACCTGTTGATTATTCAAATTTGATACATTGCTTTCTCTTCACCCAAATCAATATTTCTCTCTACCTATCTGACAGTGTTCCCTCCCCTCTCCTCTACCCCTGGTTACCAACAAAGAAAATTTCCTTACATATATAAATTTGTGCTTGACTTTTTACAATAATGAACTAATACAATATTTGGCCTTCTGTGATTGACTTATCTCACACAGCATAATGTCCTCCAAGTTCATCCATGTTATCCGATGTTTTTCAGATTCTACGCTATTCTTTAGGGTTGCATAGTATTTCATTGTGTGTATGTACCACAGTTTGGTTATCCATTCTCCTGTTGATGAGTACCTAGGTTGTTTCCATCTTTCAGTTGTTATAAATAGTGTTGCGATGAACACGGGTATGCCTATACCTGTTCTTGTCCTGGCTCTCTCTTCTTTAGGATATATACCTATTAATGGAATAGCTAAGTCGAATGGTATTTCTAATTCCAATTTTTTAAGGAATCACCATCCTGCTTTCCACAGTGGTTGTATCATTTGACAATCTCACCATCAGTGTGGGAGAGTCCCAACCTCTGTACATCCACACCAGCATTTATTTTCTGCCTTGTTGAATTTTGCTACTAGTGCTGGGGCAAGATGGTATATCACTGTTGTTTTGCTTTGCATCTCTCTAATGGCTAATGATAGTGAACATTTCTTCACGTGTTTGTTGGCCACCTGAATATCCTCCTTGGTGAAGTGTCTATTCACTTATTCTGTCCATTTTTTAATTGGATTATTTGTCTTTTGATTGTTGAAGTGTTGGAGTTTTCTATAAATTCTAGAGATATGTCCCTTATCAGATATGTTTTGCCTAATACTGTTTCCCAATCTGTAAGTTTTCCTTTGGAGAAGTCTTTGGAAGCACATAAAAATTTAATTTTGAGAAGCTCCCATTCATCTAGTTTGTTTTCTTCTGATTGACAGTTTGGGTTATGTTTGACAGTCTATTTATGCAATATATTGTTGATGTTGCTATGTGCCATCAAGTCGGACCCGACTCATAGTGAGCCTTGGGTTTCTGAGGCAGTATCACTAGAGCACTAGATTGCCCCATCTTCCTTCTGAGGTTTAGGGCCCCTAAATTTACCCCTAGTTTTCCCTTGAGGAACTTTATACTTTTAGGTGTGTTCACATTTTAGTCTTTGATCCATCTGGAGTTAGGTTTTGTGTATGGGGTGAGGTACATATCTTGCTTAATTTTTTTTGCAAATGGATATCCAGTTTTGCCAGCACTATTTATTAGACAGACATTCTCTTCCCCATTGAATGGATTTTCGCCTTTTGCCAAAGATCAGCTGACCCTAGGTTGATGGCTCTATTTCTGGGTTCTCAATTCTATTCCATTGGTCTATGTGTCTGTCATTATACCAACAGCAGTTAGTTTTGACCCCTGTGGCTGTATAGTAGGTTTTGAGATTCAGCAGTGTGAGACCTCTTACTTTGTTCTTCTTCTTCAATAATGCTTTGCTTACCCAAAGTCTTTTTCTTTCCCATATAAAGTAGTGATGGTGTTTTCCATATCCTTAAAGAATGTTGACAGGATCTTGATTGGAATTGCATAAAATGCATAGATTGCTTTGGGTAGAATTGACATTTTCAAAATGTTCAATCTTCTTATCCATGAGCAAGGTATGTTCCATTTATGTAGATCACTTACGGTTTCTTGAAGTAGTATTTTATAGTTTTCTTTGTAAAGTTGTCTTTTGTGTCCCTGGTAAGATTTATTCCCAAGTATTTTAGTTTTGCAGTAGCTATTGTCAATGGTATTGATTTCCTTATTTATTTATTTATTTATTTATTTATTTTCAACAATCTCTTTGCTGGTGTAGAGGAATCCAACTGATTTTTGGATGTTGATCTTGAATCCTCCCACTATGCTAAATCTCTCAATTAATTCCAGTAGATTTTTTACTGAGTATCTTGGGTTTTCAAGGTATAGGATCATATCATCAGCAAATAGTGATATTTTGGCTTCTTCCTTACTAATTTGGATGCCTTTGATTTCCCTTTCTTATCTTATGGCCCTGGCTAGGACTTCCAGTACAATGTTGAATAGAAGTGGTGATAGTGGGCATCCCTGTCTGGTTCCTGTTTTCAAGAGGAATGGTTGCGGTCTTTCTCCATTGAGAATAATGTTGGCTGTTGGTTTTGCATATATGTCCTTTATTATATTGAGGAATGTCCTTTCTATTCCTATTTTGCTGAGAGTTTTGATCAGGAATGGGTGTTGGATTTTGTCAAATGCCTTCTATTCATCTCTTGATGTGATCATGTAGTTCTTTTCCTTTGTTTTATTTATGTGGTGGATGACATTGGTTGTTTTTCTAACGTTGAACTATCCTTGCATACCAACCTCAATTGGTCATAGTGAATTATATTCTTGATATATTGTTGGCGTCTACTGACTAGGATTTTGTTGAAGATTTTTTTTTTTTTTTTTGCATTTATATTCATGAGGTATATTGGTCTGTAGTTTTCCTTTTGAATAACGCCTTTGCCTGGTTTTGGTAGCAAGGTTATGTTTGCTTCATAAAATGAAGTAGGGAGGATTCCATCCTTTTGTATGTTTTGAAAAAGTTTGAGTAGAATCAGTGTCAGTTCTCTGAATATTTTGTCGAATTCTCCAGTGAAAGCCTCTGGGCCAGGAAATTTTTTTGTTCTTAATTTTTTGATGACCTCTTCAATTTCTTCTTTTGTTATGAATCTGTTCAACTTTTCCACATCAGACTGTGTTAGTTTAGGTAAGTGCTGTGTTTCTAGAAATCTGTCCATTTCTTCCAGATATTCAAATTTGTTGGAGTGCAGTTCTTCATACTATACTGACGATATCCTTTTTATTTCAGTTGGTTCTGTTGGGATGTCATCTTTTTTGTTTCTTATTCATGTTATTTATGTTCTATACTTCTTCTCCTTGTTAAATTTGCTGGTGATTTGTCAATTTTATTAATCTTTTCAAAAACCAATTTCTAGTGTTGATTTTTTTCTATTTTCTGCTTCATTGATTTATGCTCAAATCTTGATTTTTTTTTTTTTTTTCTTTCTTCTGGTGACTGCAGGCTTTTCTTACTTTTCTTTTTCCAATAGTTGGAGATGTTGCTTTAAAGTGTTGCTTCTGGCTCTTTCTTCTTTTTTGATGTGTGTATTTACACACCAGCCACTCCTCAGAAAGAAGATGGGGCAATCTACTTCCATAGTGATACTGCCTCGGGAACCCAAGGAGGGGTCGCTATGAGTCTGGTCCGTCTTGACGGCAAATAACAAATCAACAACAATTTACTGCTATAAATTGACCTCTGATCACTGTTTTTGCTGTGTCCCAAAGATTTTTGAATGTTGTGTTTTCATTCTCATTTGATTCAAGGAATTTTTGAGTTTCAATATTATTTCTTCTCTTACCCAGTCCTTCTTAAGGAGGGTGTTGTCCAGTTTCCATGTGTTTGCTTTTTTTCCATTGATCTTCCTATTGTTGAATTCTAATTTGATAGGATTGTGATGTGAGAAGATGCTTTGCTGTATTTTAATGTTTTTAAATTTATTAAGACTTGCTTTATGGTCTAACATGTTGTCTATCATGGAGAATGTTCCATGTACTTTGGACAAGAATATATATTGTGCTGTTGTTGGTTGAAATGCTCTGTAGATGTCTATAAGGTCAAGTGGTAGATTGTATTGTTTAGCTCTTTTGCATCTTTATTGAGTTTCTTTCCAGTTTTTCTGTTTTTCATTGAAAGTGGTGTATTAAAGTCTCCCACTATGACTGTAGAGTCATCTATTTGCCTATTCAACTGTTTTGAAGTCTGATTTATATTTTGTGGGGATCTTTCATTGGGTCCATAGATATTTATTATGGTTATATCTTCATGTTCAATTGATCTTTATTCATTATATAATATCCTTCCTTATCTTGAATGATGGTTTTTGTCCTAAAGTCAAATTTATCAGAAATTAATATTGCCACCCATGCTCTTCTTTAGTTGCCATTATTTTGATGTATCTTTTTCCAATCTTTGATTTTTAGTCTATATTTGTCTTTGTCTTTAAGGTGCGTCCCTTGTAGACAACATATTGTTGGGATATGTTTTCTTATCCAGTCTTCAACTCTCCATCTCTTGCGTGGCATATTTAATCCATTAACATTCAGTGTGATTACTGACAAGTATGAATTGGTTGCTGTCATTTTGTTTTGTGTTTTTTCATGGTGTTGCTTGTTTTTTTAGTCCATATAATTTTCTGTACTGAGCTTATTATGTTTATGAATCATGTTATCATTTCCTTTGTTGCTATTGTTTTAGTATTTGCTAAATATTTGTGTTTTTCCTCTTTTTTTTTATTGTGATGTGAAGGTTTATCACTTTTATTTGAGGTTACCCTGTGATTTATAATTTTCTCTCCAAGTTTAGAACAGTCCATTGTATCTTGCAACTCTCTTGACTTCCTCACCACTTAGATGTTCTCTAACTACAGTATTTTTTTGTTGTTGTTTTTGGTTTGTAGTTATCCTCATTTGCCAACTGATGTCTCTGTTCCCCTGTTTACAATCTTGTAAGCTTATTTTACTTTGGATACTTGCATAGGTGTGTTGGTTTCTGAGTTATGTCATGATGTGTTTTTTTTTTTTTTTTTAATTAGGATTTGGGTGAAGATTTACAGAGTAAATTCACTTTTCATACAGCAGTTCACATATACTTTGTCTCATGTCATTGACCAAAATTTACAATGCAGCAGCTCCCCTCCCACTTCCTCCCCATAGTTACCTCCTCCCAGTGTCCATCCCTTCATACTCTTCTGCACCCTGAGAGGCCCATTGTCTGCCAACCCTGTATATGATCTTGGATACACTCTCCATTTAGACATACATAATTGTTTAGCTTGTTCACCCATCTATCCGTCCCTATACCCATGTTTGCTTTCATTGACAACTCAGTATTGTATTTACAAAGGGGTTCATATTTGTTGTTTGTACTGCCCATGTAACTCTCTCTGTCTTTCTCATCCTCAATGCTGCCATATTGGTCACTCACATTTGGTACATTGCCCTTCTCTTCACCCAAATCAATATTTATCTCTATCTATCTAACAGCATTCCCTCCCCTTCCCTCCCACCCCTGGTAACCAACAAAGAAAATGTCCTCCAATATGTAAACCTTTCCTTAACTTTCACAATAACGGACTAATACAATATTTGTCCTTTTGTGACTGACTTATTTCACTCAGCATAATGTCCTCCAAGTTCATCCACGTTATGCGGTGTTTTGCAGATTCTACATTATTCTTTAGCGTTGCATAGTATTCCATTGTGTGAATGTACCAAAGTTTGGTTATCCATTCCTCAGTTGTTGGACATCTAGGTTGTTTCCAAGTTTTGGCTATTGTAAATAGTGCTGCGATGAACATCGGCGTGCATATATCTGTTCTTGTTATGGCTCTCACTTCTTTAGGGTATATACCTAGTAATGGGATGGCTGGGTCAAATGGTATTTGTATTTCCAACTTTTGAAGGAATCGCCATACTGCTTTCCACAATGGTTGTACCATTTTACAGTCCCACCAGCAGTGTATGAGAGTCCCAATCTCTCCACAACCTCGCCAGCATTTGTTATTTTCTGTCTTGTTGAACTTTGCTACTAGTGCTGGAGCAAGATGGTATCTCATTGTTGTTTTGATTTGCATCTCTCTAATAGCTAATGATCGTGAGCATTTCTTCATATGTTTGTTGGCCGCAATGATGTGTTTTAATAGTCAGTTGTTGTTTGCTATTTTTGGTTCTCTGTTCAAAGGACTCCCTTCAGCATCTCTCATAAGGTGGATCTGGTTTAACAAATTCCCTTAATTTCTGCTTGTCTGGACATCTCCTAATTTCACCATCATATTTGTGGAACAATTTTGCAAGGCATATAATTCTTGGTTGGAAATTTTTCTGTTTAAGGGTTTTATATATGCCATCTCATTGCCTTCTTATTTGCATGGTTTCTCTGAGAAATCAAAACTTATTCTTATTGGTTGTCCTTTGTAAGTAACCTGTCATTTTTCCTGTGCTGCTTTCAGGATTCTTTCTTTGTCTTTGATTTTGATGAGTTTGACGATGATATGTTTTGATGATTCTCTTTTGGGGTCTATCCTGTTTGTTGTTCATTGGACTTCCTGAATGGATATATTCGCATCTTTCATCATGCGAGGGAACTTCTCTTCCAACAAATCTTGGACAGATTTCTTAGTGGTTTTCTTTTTCTCTTCTTTTCAAATTCCAATTAAATATAGGGCATTCCTTTTGATAGCATCCCACATGAACCTTAGGCTTTCTTCATTTTGCTTTGATCTTTTTTCTAATTGATCCCTTTCCAAAGAAATATTGAGCTATTTATCTTCAATTACATTTATTCTGTCTTCCATGGATTCAATTCTATTCATTTTCCCTTTCCATGTGTTATCTATTTCTGAAAACTTAGTATTAATCTTCTGGATTCCTATCTGTAGATTTTGTATCATATCTAATTTTTAATTTATTTTGTTATTTTGTTCTTGTCTTTTCTTCTTAGGTTGTTCTATGGTTTTATCTGTGTTTTCCGTAATTTTGTCAGTGTTTTCCTTGATCTGTCTCTCAATTTTTTGAAAATACCTAAATATAATGATTTTGAATTCCTTATCAGTGAGTTCCAATGCTGCATCTTCCCCTGGGATGTGTACTGGTTCTCTATCCTGCTCTCTGGTTTCTACCACTTTATCTTGCTTCTTTGTGTGGACTGTGATGGTGTGCTGTCTCTGAGACATTGTGATGTTGCTGTATTTAGATATCTGTTAACAATTTGTGAAGAACAGTTAAAGGTGAGTCAGGCTTTTCTTGGTGGTCATTTATTGTTGGCTAGTTGGTAGAGAAGGAACTGGTGGCTCTCACTCAGTAAGTGGAGCTGCAGGAAGTGTGGGTATAGTTGTGTCATATGGGCACTGTGGCTGTCTCCCACTCAGTCAGACAAAAACAACAATTGAATAACCCTCAAAAAAGTAAAAGCAAGCATGTAGACAAAAAACACACCACATAAACATACAGGAACAATACGCCCCCCCCAAAAAAAGAAGAAACCCTGACATATCTTGGGAGAAGGGTAATAAGAGAAAAAAGGTCCAGTAGGAATTGTCCTACTGGACCTTTTTTCTTATTGCCTCTCCCCAGGTATGGCAGGGTTTTCTGGTAGCATTGTGCCTAATGCACTTGACTGCTGACCTGGAGGCTGGCAGTTCAAACCCACAAGTAACTCCTTGGGAGGAAGATGAGGCAATCTACTTCCATAGTAATACTGCCTCGGAAACCCAAGGAGGGGTTGCTATGAGTCAAGTCTGACTTGATGGCACATAACAACAACAACAACAACAACAACAAGAGAATAATGAAGAAAAAAAAAATGTTAAAAATGCAAAAAGAAAACAAGGAATGAGGTTAAACATGAGAAAGAGAAAAATGGGAGCCAGGAAAAGGGAAGAGAGAAAAATCTGAAAACTAGAACCAGGGAAGGGAAGAATAAATAATAATAACAATAAGGGTAATAATAATTTAAAAATAGACAAAAACAAACTAAAAAGAAAAGGGAAAAAAAAATCTGGGCAGGGCAGGGCAAGTCACCCAAGCTCCTTCTGAACACACAATCTGGGATGGAATTCTTGCTGGCCCAGGTGAGTGGGAGTGGAGGATGGCCTCACCTCTCTTCACCAAGAGGGTGTGGGCTATAAGAGTAACAAGGGGATTATTGCACCTTTTTAGTCATTGGTGTCCAGAATGTCATTGTGGTTCCTGCAAGTGGAACCTATTCTTAAGTCCCTGGAATCTGGGAGAATGCTTTCACTTTAACTATCCAAAATGGTTGAACCACTAATAAGCATTCAAAATGGCTACACCTACCGGACAGGCAAAAATCCATGGCTCAGCCCACCTTCCTCTTCACTGCTTCTCCTTTTATTCACCTGCCACCAGTGCAGTCCTTGGTGCAGCCCCTGGCTAGCAGAGCCAATTTTTAGGTTAATTCTTGGGTCCTAACACCACTCAGCAATAGCCAAGCTGTCTGTTCCATCAGGACTGTTGCCAGACTACAGCTCCGTATGTTTCCTTATTTGGTGTTTTCATGCAAATTCTACTAGTTGGAGTTTAGTCCACTTCTATATCCTTTCCTTCAAAGCTCAGTGTTCTAAGATTATCTTCTGTATCTGTGTTAATTGCTTCTCCTTTTCTTTGTTGAAGAGGGACTGGGCAGTCTGTCTATTCTGCCTTCTTACTGGAACTCTAGACCAACATTCTTGACTTTCTTTGTTCTAGACCTTCCCATCAAAGTGCTTTCCGTGTCTACTGAAACCAATTCATTTTGTAAGGGTCAAATGCAATTTCCTGGAAATAGTCATCTCCTACCTCGTACGCAGGAGCTAATCTAATCTATTTATCTTCCCTTATTACTTAATTTAGAAGCCATAGTGGCACAGTGCTTAAAGTGTTAGGTGGTCCCCCAAACGTATGGTCGTTCAAATCCATCAATTACTTTTCAGGAAAAAGCCATGCCAGTCTGCTTCCATAAAGATTTACAGCCTCAGGAAGTTTATGGCATAGTTGTACTCTATTCTTTAGGGTCACTATGAACTAGAATCAACTTGAAGGAAACAGGTTTAGTTTATTACTTTGCTTAAATATTTATTAAAATGTTTATCAACTTCTAGCTCATAATTATAGCACTTATTATTATAACCTTTATGGTAGGGCCCATGCCTTATTTTTAAGATGATCTCAGCAATTCTTAGCATCTTCACAATGTTCAAAATTAATTTAGGAATTGTATTGAATTGATGTGATGCAAACAAACGAACAAAAAAAGAATATTATTCTTAATTTTCAGATTAGGCACAGAGGTAGAAAATGGATATATAATTTGGCTAAATTTAATATATAATTTAAATATAACCAACCAAATACTTGTCTGTATCAAGATTGAATCCAGATCTTCTGTATTGTTTTCAATTATTAGTTTTGCTTCTCTAGTATAAAAAAAATCCCATCTGTTTCCATATTACTCATTTGGAATTAGGAAAAGCTTAATCTTAATGGAATTTCAGATTGAAAAATTAATAATTTAACTTACTTTCTCTTAATTTTTCAACCAATACATATTGCATAAATGTTAAAAATAATGTATTTTTTAAAAAAATTGGTATATCTCTGTTTCTCAACCTTAAAGCAATTATCAAGATATCTCCAGTATTATTAAGAGTATTTCCAGGAAAATATAGGAAATTTCAAAGAAAAAATAATGTAATCCAAATTGTATGAATGAAGCCTATTAGTTTGTTTTGTATGTTTTTCTTTCTTTCTTTCTTTTTTTCAACATGAATGTTTTCAAAATATTCACTTCTTTGCCCCATAAATGTGCAATTATTTTATCAGGGCAAAAATTGTATAGAATTATGAATGCCCTCAAAAGAAAGAAAGAAAGAAAGAAAATGTTGGATTCCTATTCCCTATTGTTAATGATATGATCTTGTTAAAAAATAGGGTTTTCTTTGTTATGTTACTGTGGCCATAATGTGCATGGCGTGTGTACTAAACCTAATCATTTCTGAGTTATAAAAAGAACAAAATAAATACAGAGATACACATGGGAAAGAGGAAGACAGAGGAAGGAGAAAGTGTGCCCACAAGGCCAGGCATTCCAAGGATTACAACAGCTACTAGAAGCTGAAGGATACAAAGAAGGTCTTGTTCAAACCACACATTGAGGTTGGATTTTTATACTCCTTAACAGTGAAAAAAATAAATTTTCTCTCTTATAAATCTACCTACTGTATGTGCAATTTCTGTTAAGCTCTAAAAATCAAAACTCACTGCCATCAAGTTGAATTCAACTCATAGAGACACTCATTGAGTTTACCAAAATGGTAAATCTTTACAGGAATAGATTGCCCCATTTTCCTTCCACAGAGTGGCTGGTGGGTTTGAAACACTGAGTTTCTGATTAGCAGTCAAATGCCTTAGACACCATACCACAAGAGTTCCTTTCTGTTATACTAGCAATAGATAATTAAGATAGCAGTTTAGGAAAAATGATGATAGATTTAGGTAAACCACAAATAATTTCACAATTAATTTAGAAGTGTTTAATTGAAATTAATATATGATTTTTTAATTTCAAATTATCATTTATAATTATTCATAATATCACTGGATATTAAAACTTACTGAGAATCAAGTCATTATAAAATAAATTAATTAAAAATTAAATGAATGACATTTTTCCATCTTGTGTTCAGTTTACTAGGCCACTTCCTGTAACTATTTAAAATTTACTGAAGTTTATACACAAGACTTACCATATCAT
>NW_006922322.1:176492-177405 GCF_000298275.1 Orycteropus afer afer | reverse complement strand
TGGGGGAAATATATATATATATATATATATATATATATATATAGAAAGAGAGAGAGAGAGAGAACTAGTTAGCTGTCTTTCTTTTAACAAATTTCTGGGCAGAAAATCCAAAAAGGTATTAGTTCCCAGCACAGAAAATATGTCATTCTTTGTTTCTAAATTCCTATAGAACAGTAAGAACAAAAATCAAATAAAAATACTGTAATCTTTTAAACTCCATTGTTAATAACATTTGCAGTTGATATAACAGAGTTTTGATAACATGATCATATAACTAATTCTGAATAACAATATGGATAGAAGAACATCCATGACATTATTTGTTAGAACTCTCTAGAAACTACAGTCTAGATGGGTAGTCTTTTGTTCAATATAATCTTTTAGTAAAGTTAGTGATGAAATTTAGTGAAACATAGCCAAATGATTCACAGATTCTGAAACTGGCTCACTTATACATATTACTTTCAGAAACTCATTTTAATCTTATAATTTCTCAATAAACATGGACATGTAATGGACAATTGTGTTTAAGATAAACACATTTCCAATACTACATTTGCTGTTAGAAAATATGTATTGTTGAAAAAAATATGTTAAAAAATTTAAAAAAATGATTTTAAACTCTATGACTTCAAAGAAAATATAACTTTTTACACTCTTTAAAGAAGAGACATTTTCAAAATTATATGGTAAATGCATTAAATACAATTGGTGTAGCACTTAAGATATTTGACTTGTAACCAAAAGTCGACATTCCATGAAAGGAAGATTGGGCAATGCACTTCCATAAAGATATACCACCTCAAAAACCCAATGGGATCAAAGTATTCCAAAACATAGAAAAGGATGGAATCCTCCCTAACTCATTTTATGAAGCAAGCATAACCTTAATACCAAAACCGGGAAAAGACAT
>NW_006922322.1:169986-174217 GCF_000298275.1 Orycteropus afer afer | reverse complement strand
TGGTCAATGACATGAGACAAAGTATATGTGAACTGCTGTATGAAAAGTGAATTTACTCTGTAAATCTTCACCCAAATCCTAATAAAAAAAAAGAAAAAAAAAACCCAATGGGGGTTGCTAAAGTACCAATCACCTCATAAACTAAATGGCAGTGAATTGTTTTTATTTTTATGAAGGGAGATGGATTAATTCATCCTATATACAGACTGAAGAAATCAGCCAAAAAAAAAAAGCCTCCAGAAATTAACTGAATATCCACTAACATGTTTCAACAAATGGATGGAACACTAGATTCACTCACTCATTTATACCAAAGCAGTAAGAAGACAACCACATGGCCAACAGACTAGAAGAGATTCATAAAGGTGATGCAACATAATGTGAAAATTATCAAACAGCATCATTGATATCAAACAAAGTAAAATTTTACTGAGGATAATTCAAAAATGGTTCCTGCAGTATATTGAAAGGGAACTGACAGAAATTTAAGCTGGATTCATAAGAGGGCATGGAATGAAGGTTATCATTTCTGATGTCAGAAAGATGTTAACTGAAAGCTAAGAATAACAGAAAGATGCTTACTTGTATTTTATTGACTATGCAAAGGCATTAAACTCTGTGGACAATAACAAATTATGGATAATGCTGTGAAGAATAGAAATTCCAAAGTACTTAATTGTACTCATGAGGAACCTGTACATAGAACAAAGAAACAATCATTTGAACAGAACAAGAGGATACCGAATAGTTAAAATCAGGAAAGAGATGCATCAGAACTGTATCTTTTTACCATATTTATTCCATCTGTATTCTGAGCAAATAATCTGAGAAGCATCAGGATTGGAGGAAGACTCATTAACAACCTGTGATATGCAGATGACACAACCTTGCTTGCTGAAAGTGAAGAAGACATGAAGCAGTTACTCATGAAGATCAAAAACTACAGCCTTCAGTGTGGATTACACCTCAACACCAAGAAAACAAAAATCTTCACAACTGGACCAATAAGAAATATCACCATAAATGGAGAAAAGATTGAAGTGGTCAAGGATTTCATTTTACTTGTATCTACAATCAACACCTGTGGAAGCAGCAATGAAGAAATGAAAGATCTTTTTACAGTGTTACAGAGTAAAGCTGTCTCTTTGAGGACTAATGTGCACCTGACTCAAGCCATGGTATTTTCAGGAGCCTTGTATGCATGGTAAAAACTGGACTATGAATAAGGAAGACTGCAGAAGAATTGATGCATTTGAATTGTAGTACTGGCAAAGAAAATCGAAAGTCTCATGGATTGCTAGAAGAATTAAGAAATCTGTCTCAGAGGAAATACAGTCTTAATGCTCCTTAGAGTGAAAATGGCCAGACTTCTCTCCTAATTTAGCCATGCTGTCAAAGCGGAACAGTCCCTAGAGAGGAATATCATATTTGTTAAACTGGCAGCTTAGTGAAAAAGAGGAAGACTCTCAACAAAATGGATTCACACAGTAGCTACAAAGGGCTCAAGCATAGTAACAATTGTTGCGACAGCACAGGACCTGGCCTGTGTTTCCTTCTGTTATATAAAGGGTCCCTATGGGTCAGAACTGATTCAAAGACCCCTAACAAGAACAACAGATATCAATATCAGCAGATGTATATTTTTTCTGGCTTGGATATGCTGATATCTTTAACAAATTTACTGTAATAAGTACTTAACCTAAGAAGGTACTTGAAAATGTTAACAGTCAAATGTGTTAGGTGCTGTGGCACAAGTTCTCCTTAGTTGTTCAGTCATAGAGTTATTCACTTACATTTGGGGGATCTGGGTTCAATTTCTAGCCAGTGTACCTCAAGGCCAACCACTAGCAGGACCTCCATGGATTCTTTTGTTTTCATACGAACAACAGTTAAACTAGCTTTAGCAAACCTTCCAGACTAAGATGGACTAGGAAGAAATGTTTGGTGATTTACTTTCAAAAATCAATTAAGAACTCTATGGATCACAATGTTTGGATCTGCAACCTACCATGGTGATGTTCCAGGATCAGTCAACATTTCATTCAACTATACATAAGATCACAACGAGCTTGGGTGGATTTGAGCAAATGGTAACCAGCCACTCTTTGGAAGGAAGGTTGGGCAATCTGCTTCCCTAATGACACAGTCTTGGAAACCCAAGGAGGGTCGCTATGGGTCAGATCCTACTCGATGGCACATAACAAGAATAACAACAACAACAACAACAAAATTTGTTTTTGTTTTGGTCATTGTATCAGTAACTGTTCACTTTGATTTAAATGTCATATCGCTTACATACATGCCAAGTTTCAAAGTGTGTTGTTTTGTTAGGTGTTGTTGAGTCTGTTTCAACTCATCACAACTCTGCCTTGTCTTGTGCCATCCGCACAATCATTGCTATATTTGAGCCTCTTTTTTCAGTGACTTTGTCAATCCATTTTATTGAGAGTCTTTCTCTTTTTCCCTGACCTTCTACTTTACCAAGTATGATGTCCTTCTCCATGGATTGGTCCCATCTAATAACATGTTCAAAGTACATGAGACAAAGTCTCACTGTCCTTTTCTCTAAAGAATATTCTGGCTGTACTTCATTCTTCTGACAGTCCATGGTTTTGTAAACCATTCTTTGTCAACACCATAATTCACATATATCAATTATTTTTCAATCTTTCTTATTCATCGTCCGGGTGTCTCATGTATAGAAGATGACTGAAAATTCCATTGCTTGGGTCAGGTGCACCTTAGTCCTCAAAGTGACATCTTTACTTTTTAATCCTTGCAGAGATCTTTTGCAGATATGCTCAGTGCAATGTTACTGTTGTCAGGTACCATCAAGTTTTTCTGACTCATAGCGACAGTATGTACAGCAGAACAAAATATGCCCAGTTCTATGCCAGTTCCACAATCCTTGCTATACCTGAGCCTATTGTTGTAGCCACAGTGTCAGTCTATCTTGTTGAGAGTCTTCCACTTTCTCTATGACCCTCTACTTTATCAAAATGATATCCTTCTACAGGGAATGGTCCCTTCATACAACATGATCAAAATAAGTGGGAGGAAATCTGACCATTTTTACTTCAAAGGAACATTCCAGCTGCACTTTTTCCAAGATAGATTTGTTAGTTTTAGCAGTCTGTGGTACTTTCAGCATTTTTTGCCAACACCACAACTCAAAAGCATTGACACTTCTTTAGTCTTCCTTTTTCATTGTCCAGCTCTCACATGCATATGATGTAATTGAAAGTACCATGGCTTCTGATGGGAGCACCTTAGTCTTCAAGGAGATATCTTTGCTCTTCAGCACCTGAAAAAGATCTTTTGCAACAGATTTTCTCAATGCAATATGTCATCTGATATTTTGACAGCTGCTTGTATTGGTGTTGATTGTAGAACCAAGTAATATGAAGTCTTTGACAATTTCAATCTTCTCTCCATTTATTGTGATGATGCTTATTGGTACAGTTGTGAGGATTTATGTTTTCTTTATATTGAGGTGCAATCCATACTGCAGGGTGTAGTCTTCAATCTTCATCAGTAATTGCTTCAAGTCATGCTCACTTTCTGCAAGCAAAATTGTGTCTTCTGTATATTGCAGGTTCTTAAGGAGTCAGCCTCCAATCCTGATGTCACGTTCTTCTTTAAATAGTCCACTTTCTAGGATTATTTGCTCAGCATACAGATCGAATAAGTATGGTGAAAAGATATAACACTGATGCACTCCCTTCTTGATTTTAAACCATGCAGTATCCCCTTGTTCTGGTCAAATGACTGCCTCCCGGTCTTTGTACAGATTCCTCATGAGTATAATTAAGTGTTCTGGAATTCCCATTCTTCTCAAGGTTATGCATAATTTGTTATGATCCACACAACTGAATCATTTTGCATAGTCAATAATAAAAAAGTAAACATCTTTCTGGTAATCTTTGCTTTGAGCCAAGATCCATCTGACATCAGCAATGATATCCCTCATTACACATTCCCTTCTGCATCTCTGTAAGTTCTTTGTCAACATACTGCTGCAACCATTTTTGAATTATTTTCAGTCAGATTTTACTTGTGTATGATATTAGTGATATTGTTCAATAATTTCCACATTCTGTGGGATCATTATTCTTTGGAATGGATACAAATGTGGATTTCTTCCAGTTATTTGACCAGGTAGCTATCCTCCACATCTCTAGGCATAATTGAGTGAGTATCTCCAGCAGGATATCTGTTTGTTGAAACATTT
>NW_006922322.1:139690-161934 GCF_000298275.1 Orycteropus afer afer | reverse complement strand
CAAGATTATCTTCTGTGTCTGTGTTATTTGGTTTCCCTTTTCTTTGTTGAAGAGGGTCTGTGCAATCCTTCTGCCTAGTCCGCCATCTTGCCCCGCCTCCCTTCCATCTTCTTTTGATGTTTCCTGCATCACTCAATATATTACCTATCATTTTGGTTATCTAGTGCTGCTCTGACAAGAATGTCCTGCAAATGGGATGGCCTCAACAAACAGGAGTTTATTCTTACAATTTGGAGGCTTTAAGTCCAAGTTCAAAGTGTCAGGCTCCAGTGGCTGGGTTAAAGCCCCTCAACCTTGGGCTTTAGCTCTGCCTCTTGGTCCCAGCCCACTGAAGCTAGAGGTATCTCTTCACTCAGGCAGCTACTGGCTGCTGAAGCTAACAAGGCCAAGGCCGACAAATAAAGTGGCACAGCCCCGATGTTAGCAAACCACACAGCAGGCCATTAATTCAAGTCCATTCTAAGTCCCAAGGTCAGCACAGCATGGCAGGCTGCTAAACAACAGCAGGGCTTCATGCATGGTCCAAGCATGCCACAAGCTGGAGACCATTCCCAAAGCTGTTTCTTGTATACATGAAGCAGACCACATACCCACAGCAGCTGCTCAGCTGCCTCAATCACTTCCACTATGGAGTTAATTATCAATCTCACCATGGGTAATAATCACATTCAGCTGTCCAGCCATTCAACCAGGCCCAGCCACGTTGACACACAAACATAAGCACCACAATTCCACCCCTTGTCAACTTGGCACCTGTACAGATCTTCAATGGGTGTTATCTGTAGAGATCTCTTCACTGGGTGGCTCCAGTCCCTTAGTTCCTGAGTGGCAACCTCACCCCCTTAGCTTGGTGAGCCCCATTTCTTATTTCCCTCTCTCTTGGACATGGGAGCCCTGCCCCCTCACTTTTAGACAGTGGCTTGACTCCTTCCCACTAGCTCACATGAACAAGTAGCTCTACATTCCAGAACCAATTTGGTGAAAGTCTGGTTCTTTGAAACCTAGGGGCCTGTGGTAGTTCCAATCCCAAAAGCCATGGCCCTACTCTTGAGGCAGAGGCAGCTTTCTTCCCATTATTCCACCATGGAGTTAATTAACAATCTCAGCATGGGGAATAACTGCATTCAGCTGCCTAGCCACTCCACCAGGCCTAGACAAGCTGACACACAAACATAACCACCACAATCATGTTGTTGTTGTTATTTATGTGCCCTCAAGTCGGACCTGATTAATAATGACCCCTCCTTTGGTTTCCAAGGCGGTATCACTATAGAAGTAGATTGTCCAACCTCCCTTCTGAGGAGCGACTGGTGGATTTGAACTGACAGCCTTCTGGTTAGCAATCAAGAGCCTTAGGCACTACACTACCAGAAGTCCTACCACACCCATAAAATCTTTTAATATCACAATTTGAGGCTTAAATTTTTTCTTCAACTTTTCAGCTTGAAAAATGCCGAGGGTCCCCTTCCCTTTTGGTTTTCCAACTCCATGTCTTTGTACATTTTGTTATAATAATTGATTTTGTCTTTTTTGAGCTGCCCTTTGATATCTTCTGTTCAGCTCTTTTATCTTGTCATTTCTTCCATTTGCTTTAGCTACTCTTCATTCAAGGGTGCATCTCTTCTGACACCCATTTTGGTCTTTTCTTCTTTTCCTGTCTTTTTAATTGCCTTTTCTTTTCTTCATGGATGATGTTCTTGATGTCACCCCACAATTCCTATGGTTTCCTGTCATTAGTGTTCATTGCATCAAATCTATTCTTTACATGGTCTCATAATTCAGGAGGGATATATTCAATGTCACATTTTGTCTCTCATTGACTTGTTTTAATTATGTTCAATTTCAAGTTGAACTTGCATATGAGCAGTTGATGGTCTGTTCCACAGTCAGCTCATGGCCTTCTTTTGGCTGAAGGTATTGATCTTTTCTATTGCCACTTGCCAAAGAGGTAATCAATCTGATTCCTGCGTACTCCATCTGGTGAAGTCCATGTTTATAGTCACCGTTTGTGTTGCTGGAAAAAGGATATATCTCATTGGTCTTGCAAAATTCTATCATGAGATCTCCAGTGTTGTTTCTGTCACCAAGGTCAAATTTCCAACTACTAGTGATTCTGCTTTGTTTCTAACTTTTTCATTCCAATCACCAGTGATAAATAAGACATCTTGATTGCATATTTGGTCAATTTCAGACTGCAGAAGTTGGTAGAAATCTTCAATTTCCTCATCTTTGGCTTTGGTGGTTGGTACACAAATTAGAATAATAGTAGTATTAACTGGTCTTCCTTGTAGGTGTATGGATATTATCCTGTCACTGACAGCATTATACTTCTGGATATATCTTGAAACATTCTTTGTTTCAATGAATGTCATGCCATTCCTCTTCAATTTGTCATTCCTGGCACGGTCAATCATGTGGTTGTCTGATTCAAAATGGCCAAAACCAGTCCTTTTCAGCTCACTAATGCCTAGGATATCAATCTTTATGTGTTCCACTTCATTTTTGACAACTTCTAATTCCTAGATTCATACTTCCTACATTCTATGTTCTGATTATTAATGGATGTTTACAGCTGTTTCTTCTCATTTTGAGTTGTGTTACATCAGCAATTGGAGGACCCAAAAGCTCTACTTTTTCCATATAGTTTAGGTCAGCTCTATTCTGATGAGACATCTCTTTTCCAGTCTTATCTTGAGTGTCTGACAACCTGAGGGGCTCATCTTTGGACATTTTATCAGACAATGTTTCAGGACTATTCATAATGTTCTCCAGTAATGTGTCAGACAGTGTTTCACTGCTATACATTAAGGTTTTCACTGGTGAATTCTTTGAGAAGTGAATGGCCTCTTACTTCTTCAAAGTCTGTCTCAGTTTGGAAGCTCCACTGAAACCCATCCACCATGGGTAACCCTGCTGGTGTTTGAAGCACCAATTGCACAGCCTCAAGCCTCAAACAACATGCAAGCCACCACTGTATGACAAACTGACCAACAAGTTCTTCTCCCTTAGCTTCCTGCCTTGGGGCTCTTCCTCTTACTTGTTCTGGCCATTGGCTCTGGCTGCCACCTTCTGCCTGAGATCTCTTTCCTCTTATATGTTCCTGCTGTCTTCCCTAGCTGCTGCTTCCTGCCTGGGGTCTCTCTCCCTCCTACCTGTTCTGGCAGTCAGCCCTGTAAATTCTTTACAATGCAAAATTATTACTGTCTTGTAAGGAAAGGTCTCTCTGTTGAGAACATTAATAGTTATACATATCTAGGATTCATGGTGGTGCACTGATTAAGCACTCTAATGTTAACCAGCTTGATCCAGCAACTCCATGGGAAAATGATGTTGTAATGTGTTTCCACAAAGATTTAACACAACCACTGTTGTGGAGTCAGATCTGACTCATAGCTACCCCTCTGCAGGATTCCAAGGCAGTATCGCTATGGAAGTAGATTGCCCAACCTTCCATCTAAGAAGTGGCTGGTGGGTTTGAGCCACCAGCCTTCTGGTTGGCAGTCAAACACCTTAGGCACAATACCAACCCTATGGGGCAGTTGAATTTCATCCTACAGGGTCACTATGAGTTCAGATCTACTTGAAGGCAATGGGTCAGGTATCTGCCTTCAATTATCTGTCCATATCATTACTGAAATTACTAAACAATCAAACTATCTTATAAAGAAAAAGACTTTAGAGAATTACTTCTTAACCCTAATCCAAGTCAGCCACTTACATATATGTTTGACACTACATTGAAATGAAAATAGTCTGAAAAATGAAGAAGATTTAGATACTTATAAATTTTTCACCAATCTTATAAACCAAGGAAGATGGATTGAGTAAATTTTAATATTCTGGCATGTCAAGTTTGTTTTGTAAAAGAAAGAATATTTGTCTTCCATCATTCCTTCATCTAGGCCCCACTGAATGAAAATATCAAGAGAAATTATTTAAAAAAAAAATACTTATTTTACTTCTGTAGTCCTTGAATAACACAAAGGGTTAGGTGTTTAACTACTAAGTGAAAGATTGGTGATTCTACCCAGAGGTGCCTGGAAGAAAGACCTAAGGGTATAGTTTCAAAAGATCACAGCCATTGAACTAACACAACTCTCAGGAATACAACTCTCAAGTCTCAAATGGGCACATGACTTCTTAGATACTCAATGCCTTACCTTTCATTGCCATTTATGGTCATATAATCTAATTCTAGTCAAAGGTATGTGAATAGTACAAATGTGTGTCATGGAGGAAATTCTTGTCCATTGAGTTTCTGCTTTCTGGTTCCTTAGAGACCTCTGTGTGTCTTGACATCTATCCTCCCCAAACTCTTCTTGCTAGTTTGTGTTAAATCTCTTTTTATATCTCAAAAGAGATTGATTCAAGATATACCATGCAGTAATCCTGGCCACTACCATAGCAAAGACAATCCATTCCAAAATGGAATTACTACTACAAGAATAAAGATTAAGATTTAAAACATATATTTGTTGTTGTTGTTTTCAGGTGCCGTCGAGTCATTTCCAACTCATAGCGATCCCTTGCACAGCAGAATGAAGCACTGCCCGATGTCGCGCCAGCTCCACAATCCCTGCTATACTGGAGCCTATCATTGCAGCCACCATATCAATCCATCTAGTTGAACCAGTCAGCCACAGGAATCCAGGTGAGGAGAGGGAACTCAGGCACACCCAAAGCAGCAGGGCGGGAGAGCGAGAGAAAGGGGATGAAAAGGCCCAGGAATCCAGACAGAGGAAGAATCAGCCTCAGGGACCCAGGTAAGTGTGGGAGGAGAGGTTTCCAACAGGGAGACAAACTTGTCTGTCGGTTTGTCCTACCATGGTGATGTGTTGATGTGAGTCTTCAGGCTGAGCCACTGGTGTTTCAAACCCAGTGGGGTGCACATGGTGCACAGGTATCAGCCCAGCTTACAGACTGAGACAGACTAGAAAGAAGGAAGAGGCCGTCCACTTCTCAAAGAATTGGCCAGGGAAAACCTTATAAAAAACATATATTTGGGGCAGACAAAATTAAATCCATAACACAACGGCACACTATTTATCTAGTTGAGAAATTTATCATAATTGGATAAGCATTTTCATAATTCCATGAATGGAATTCTCATTTAACTGTACAAAAGTCCAGACTACTAGAATAGAAGAATTAAACTTACAGCTATATGTTCACCGATACAATCTTCAAAATGCAACACTTCAAAATGCAACACTTTTCCCCTGTGTACATCAAAACACCTAGAACTAAATATTTTCTGGAAAATTGTACAAATCATAAGCCAAAATCATCAAGTTATCACTAATTCTGGGTTAATGTTTATTCCTCACAATATTAAAATAAAATTATTGTATTAACTACTTTAGTAAAGTATCAGTAAAGAACTTCTGTGACAACCTGTGCTAACAATAAGATTTGAACAATTTTCAAATTATCTGTTTTTTAACCATTATCCTCAATTATCCAAAAGAATTACTGATCTTGATGAAGTTGCAGCCAAATGTTTACTCCATTCCACTCCATTGCTAAACAAAGTAGCAGAAAAATTGTGTTTATTACTCAAGGGCTAGCTTTTTCAGATTAAATAAAAGGAATCATACATTTTAAGAGGGAGCTCTGGTAGCATAGTGCCTAAGGCACTTGACTACCAACCAGAAAGCTGGCAGTTCAAACCCACCAGCCACTTCTCGGAAGGAAGGTTGGGCGATCTACTTCCGTAGTGATACTGCCTGGAAATCCAAGAAGGGGTCACTATGAGTCGGGTGTGACTTGACAGCACAAAACAACAAACAACAACATTTTAAGAAAGCAAATATCATTTTTTGCTGGAATTATTCCTTTCCTCATTGTATTTCAAAATGTAAACAAGTTTTCACTGTAAAAACATATTTCAAAATACCTAAACAAGATAGTAATAAAAATAAAAGGATTGAGTTTTTAACCATCCAAAACCAAAAAAAAAAAAAAAAAAATCAAACTCACTGCCATGGAGTCAGATCCAACTCATAGTGACCCCTCCTTCTGTTTCCAAGGTGGTATCACTATGGAAGTAGATTGCCCAACCTTCTTTCCAAGGAGTGGCTGGTAGGTTTGAACCTCCAGCCTTCTGGTTAACAGTCAAATGCACCTGTTCTACAACACGCTTTGCATGAGTCAAGACATAGTTAGAAATTTCTCAGCTTATTCTCTAGAGTGTGTTGGGCAAAATCTTAATCTCATAGAAAAGTAAGTATAACTAAAGTGTGGGGAGAGGTGATGGACATCAGTCTCACCAATAGTATTTATCATGCTTTTTGCCATAAATATAAAAGGGCAAGCCTGATAAGTGCTTCCTATTTGTTGAAAATGCTCTGAGTTGAATAGGTTACTTTTACTTTTTTCCTCTCAGACTCTGGAATGAGAGACATTGTCCAAGGTTATCTTACATTTAATCTAAATATACATTGCTTCTTCGAAAAATAACATTTTCTATACATTCATTTTGAAGTATTTTCCACATTTTCTTAACTTTCACTACCTCACTGATTAAGTTTATGCTACGTTTGTCCAAGTTTCAGTTTTTTGGTCTTCTCCTTTTTTCCTCTTTTTAGTGAGTCTGCTTTCTTCATGTATGATGTCCTTGATGTGATGTCACAACTCATCCTGTCCCTGATCAGTGCATCAAATATATTCTTCAGTCTCTGACACTTGTTCTTGAATGGAGAGTAGCTAAAGTGAATGGAGGAAATGGTGAAGTAAGAAAGATGAAGGGATGATTTCAAAGGGCAGCTGGAGAAGACAAAGTAAAGAATTATAATGAAATGTGTAATAAACTGGAGTTGGAAATCAAAGTGGAACAAAATGCTTAGCATTTCTCAAGCTGAAAGAAATGAAGGAAAAATTCAAGCCTCA
The DNA here is from genome assembly GCF_000298275.1 of Orycteropus afer afer. Lineage (NCBI taxonomy): Eukaryota > Metazoa > Chordata > Mammalia > Tubulidentata > Orycteropodidae > Orycteropus > Orycteropus afer. The sequence goes on along the minus strand of NW_006922322.1, from coordinate 155,046 downwards.
AGCTCTTTTACTGAAGGATTCTACGGGAAAAATATTGAACAATGCAGGAAGCATCACAAGAAGGAAGGAATACACAGACTCATTGTAGCAAAAATAATTGGTTGATGTTCAATCATTAAAAAAAAAAAAAAAAAAAAGACTCACTGTCATCCAGTTGAGTCTGGCTCATAGCGACCCCAATGGGTTTCTGAGGTGGTAAATCTTTACAGAAGTAGATTGCCCCATCTTCTTTCCATGAAGCTGCTGCTGGGTTTGAACCACCAACCTTTTGTTAGAAGTCAAATGCCTTAGGCACTGCACTACCAGAGCTCCTTATCAACCATTTCAAGAGGAAGCATATGATCAAGAACTGATGGTAATGAAGAAAGAAATCCAAGTGGCACTGAAGGAATTGGTGAAACAAGACCCCAGAAATTGATGTCATACTCCTTGAGATGCTTCAACAAATGGATACAGCACTGGAGGTACTCACTCATTTATGCCAATAAATTTGGAAGACAGCTACCTGGCCAGCCAACTGAAAGAGATCCATATTTTTGCTCATTCTAAAGAAAGGTGACCTAATAGAATGCAGAAACTACTAAACAATATCATGAATATCACATGCAAGCAAAACTTTGCTGAAGATAATTCAAAAACACTTGAAGCTGGGTATTGGTAGTTAACTGATAGAGATTCAAGCCAGATTCAGAAAAGAGTGTGGAACAAGGGATATCAGTTGGATCTTGGATGAAAACAAAGAATACAAGAAAGAAAGATGTTCCCTTTGTTTCATTGAATAGGCCAAGGATTAGACTTTGTGGATCATAACAAATTTTGGATAAGAACTGTGGTGGTTAAGTTTGTATGTCAACTGGGTGGGCCTGGTTGAGTGGTTGGGCAGCTTGATGTAGGGTTCCCCATAATGAGACTGATAATCAACTCCATGGTAGAATCTACTGTGAGCAGCTGAGTAGCTGCCTTTAGGTATGTGGTCTACTTCCCGTATATAAGAAGCACCTTTGGGAATGGTCTCTAGCTTATGGCACGCTTGAACCCTGCATGTAGCCATGTCATTGTTCAGCAACCCATCATGCTCGGCTGATCTTGGGACTTTTAATAGACTTGAATTAATGATCTGCCATATACTATCAGGATGCTGCCTTATTACTTGTCAACTTTGGGCTTGTCAGCCTCAGCGGCTAGCAGCTGAGTGAAGAAAAGCCTCTAGCTACAGTGGGCCAGGAACCAGAGACAGAGCTGAACCCCAAGGTTGAGGGGCTTTCACCAACTCCTAGAGCCTGGCATTTTGAACTCAGATTTAAAGCCTCCAAATTGTAAAACTCCTGTTTGTTAAGGCCATCACATTTGTGGTATAGTCTTACAGAGTGGCACTAGGTAACAGAACAAGAACTGATATTCCTGAACACTTAATTGTGCTTGTGAGGAACCTGTAATAAAACATGAGGCAGTCCTTCAAACAGAACAAGGAAAAAATGAATAATTTAAAATTAGGAAATATGTGTGTCAGGGTAGTATCTTTCCACCATACTTATTTAACCTGCATGCTGAGCAAATCGCTTGAGAAGCTGGACTCTATGAAGAAGAACACGGCCTCAGAATTGGAAAAACACTCATTAACAACCTGCAATATGTAGATGATACAATGTTGCTGAAAATGAAGACATGAAGCACTTACTCATGAAGATTAAAGACTACAGCCTTCAGTGTAGATTACACCTCAAACTAAAGAAAACAAAAATCCTCACAACTGGACCAATAAGCAACCAATAAGAAATTTATCATGATAAATGGAGAAAGACTGAAGTTCTCAAGGATTTCATTTTACTTTTATCCACATTCAATGCCTATTGAAATAGCAGTCAAGAAATCAAATGACGCATTACGTTGGGCAAATCTGTTGCAAAAGAGCTCTTTAAAGTTTTTAAAAGCAAAGATGTCACTTTGAAGAGTAAGGTTTGCATGACTCAAACCACAGTATTTTCAATACCTTGTTTCAATGTGAGAACAGGACAGTGAATAAGGAAAACCACAGGAGAATTTATATATTTGAATTGTGGTGGTGGCAAAGAATACTGAATGTACCATGAACTGCTAACAGAACAAACAAATCTGTCTTGGAGGAAGTATAGCTGGAATGCTCATTAGAAGTGAGAAAAGAGCCAAAATATTACCTTTATTATATCCTTCCTGAATTTACAGACCATCTGAAGAATAGGTTTGATATATCGAAAACCACAGGAATAGTGAAATGACATCAAGAACATCATCCGTGAAAAAAGCAAAAGGTCATTAAAAAGACAGAAAAGGAAGAAAAGACCAAAATGGATGTTATAAAAGTCTCTGAAACTTGCCGTTGAATGGAGAGTAGCTAAAGCAAATGGAAGAAATGACAAGATAAATGTGCTGAACAGAAGACTTCAAAGAGTAGCTTGAGAAGACAAAGTCAATTATAATAATGAATGGTGCAAAGACCTGGAGTTAGAAAAACAAACGGTGAAAACATGCTTGACATTTCTCAAGCTGAAAATATTGTGGAAAAAAATCTAAGCTTATAATTGCAATACTGAAAGATTCCATGGGAAATATGTTGATTGATGCAGGAAGCATTGAAAGAAGATGGAAAGAATGCACAGAGTCACTATACCAAAACGAATTGATAGATGATCATCCATTTCAGGAGGTGGCATATGATCAAGAACCAACGGTATTGAAGGAAGAAGTCTAAGCTGCACTGAAGGAGTTGGCAAAAAACAAGGCTCCAAATATTGACAGAATACCCATTCAGATGTTTCAACAAATGGATGCTGCACTGGAGACACTCACTTGTTTATGCCAAGAGATTTGGAAGAAAGCTACATGGCCAACTGACTGGAAAATATCCATATTTGTATCCATTCCAAAGAAAGGTGATCCCTTAGAATGTGGAAATTATCAAACAATATCATTGATATCACACTCAAGTAAAATTTTATTGAAGATAATTCAAAAACAGTTGCAACAGTATATTAACAGATACTTCCATACATGCAGGCTGGATTCAGAAGGGGATGTGGAGTGATGCATATCGTAGCTGATGTGCTCAAAGTAAAGATTACCAGAAAGATGCTTACTTGTGTTTTATTGACTATACAAAGTCATTCGATTGTGTAGATAACAACAAATTTTGGATAACATTAAGAAGAATAAGAATTCCTGAAAAATTCATTGTACTCGTGAGGAACCTGTACATAGACAAGGAAACTGGTGTTCGAACAGAACAAGGGGATATTGCATGGTTTAAAATCAGGAACGGAGTGTGTGAGGGTTGTATCATTTCGCCATACTCATTCAATCTGTATGCTGAGCAAATAAACTGAGATGCTGTACTATACGGGGAAGAATATGGCTTTAGGATTGGAAGAAGGTTCATTAACAATTTGAGATACAGACGACACAGCTTTGCTGAAAGTGAGGAAGACTTGGAGCACTTACTGATGAAGATTAAGGACTACCATCTGCAATATGTATTACTCTTCAATGTAAAGAAAACAAAAACCCTCACAACTGGACCAATAAGCAGCGAAAAATTTGAAGTTGTCAAAGATTTCGTATTATTTGGTTCTACAATCAACACCAATGGAAGCAGCAGTTAAGACATCAAAGGATGTGTTGCATTGGCAAATCTGTTGCAAAAGACCTCTTTCAAGTGCTGAAGAACAAAGATATCTCCTTTGAAGAGTAAATTGCACCTAACCCAAGCCACAGTATTTTCAATCACTTCATATGCATGTGAGAGCTGGACAATGAGTAAGGAAGACCAAAGAAGAATTGATGTTTTTGAGTAGTGGTGTTGGCAAAGAATGCTGAAAGTACCATGGACTGCTCAAAGAACTAACAAATCTGTCCTGGAAGAAGTCCAGCTGGAATGCTAGTTGAACGTGAGAATAGCCAGACTTTGTCTAACTTACTTTGTTGTTGTTATTAGATGCCGTCAAGTCATATCCGACTCATAGTGACCCCATGCAAAGAAAAATGAAACACCACCTGATCCCACACCAACTACATGATCCCTGCTATACTTGAGCCCATTGTCACAGTCACTTTGTCAATCCATCTCATTAAGGGCCTTCCTCTCTTTCATCGACCCTCCACTTTACCAAGCATGACATCCTTCTCCAGGGAATGGTCCCTTCTCACAATATGACCAAAGTAGGTGAGACAAAGTCTGGCCTTTCTTGCTTCTAAGGAGCATTTCAGCTGCACTTCCCACAGGACAGATCTGTTAGTTCTTTTAGCAGTCCATGGTACTTTCAGCATTCTTTGCCAGCACCACAACTCAAAAGCAGGAACTCTTCTTTGGTCTTCCTTATTCATTGTCCAGCTCTCACATGCATATGAGGTGATTGGAAATATCATGGCTTGTGTCAGGCTCACCTTAGACCTAAAGGAGACAGCCTTGCTCCTCAGCACTTAAAACAGTTCCTTCGTGGTTGACCTGCCCAGTGCTAGTCTAATGTCCTAACTGCTGCTTCCATTGGCATCAATTGTAGAACCGAGCAATGTGAATTCTTTGACAACATCAATCTTCTCTTCATTGACTGTGATGCTGTTTATTGGTCCAGTTGTGAGGATTTTTGTTTTCTTTATATTGAGATGTAATCCATACTGCAGACTGTATTCTACAACCTTCATCAGTAAGTGCTTCAAGTCATCCTCACTTTCAGCAAGCAAAGTTGTATCGTCTGCATATCTCAGGTTGTCAATGATTCTTCTTCTAATCTTGATGCCACGTTTTTCTTCATATAGTCCAGCTACTTGGATTATTTGCTTAGCACATAGATTGAATAAGTATGGGGAAAGGATAAAACCCTGACACAATCCCTTCTTGATTTTAAACCATGTAGTATCCCCTTCTTCCGTTCAAACAACAGCCTCCTGCTCAAGGTACAGGTTCCTCATGAGTTCAATCAAGTGTTCCAGAATCCCCATTCTTCTCAATGTTATCCATAATTTGTTATGATCTTCACAATCACATGCATTTGCATAGTCAATAAAACACAAGTAAACATCCTTCTGGTATTCTTTGCCTTGAGCCAAGATCCTTCTGACAGCAACTATGATATCCCTTGTTCCATATCTTCTTCTGAATCCAGTTGCACCTCTGGAAGTTCTCTGTCAATAGACTGCTGCAACCGTTTTTGAATTATCTTCAGTAAGATCTTACTTGCACGTGATATAATGATATTGTTCTATAATTTCCACATTCTGTGGGATCACCTTTCTTTGCAATGGGTAAAAATATGGATCTCTTCCAGTCAATTAACCAGGTAGCTGTCTTCCAAATCTCTTGGCATAACCTTGTGAGTGCCTCCTGTGCAGCATCTGTTTGTTGAAATATCTCAGTGGGATTCCATCAATTCCCAGAGCCTTGTTCTTTGCCAATTCCTTCATTGCAGCTTTGACTTCTTCCTTCAGTACCATTGGTTGTAGATCATATGCCACCTCCTGAAATGGATGAAGGTCGAACAGTTCTTTTTGGTACTCTGTGCATTCCTGCCATCTTCTTTGGATGTTTCCTTTATCATTAATATTTTGCCCATAGAATCTCTCAATATTGCAACTTGAGGCTTAATTTTTTTCTTCAATTCTTTCAACTTGAGAAATTCTGACCGTGTTCTTCCCTTTTGGTTTTCTAAGTCAAGGTTTTTGCACATTTCATTTTAGTAATTGTCTTTGTCTGCTCGAGCTGCTTTTTTAAATCTTCTGTTCAGCTCTTTTATCTTGTCATTTCTTCCCTTTGCTTTAGCTACTCTCCACTCAAGGACAAGTTTCAGGTCTCTTGTGTCATCCATTTTGGTCTTCTTTTCTCGTCTTTTTAGTGATGTCTTGTTTTCTTCATGGATAATGTTCTTGATATCCTCCCACAATTCTTCTGGTTTTCAGTCATTGGTGTTCAATGCATCAAATCTATTCTTTAGATGATCTCTAAATTCTGGAGGTAACTACATATTCAAGATCATATATTGGCTCTCTTGGATTTGTTCTAATTGTCTTTAACTTCAAGTTGAACTTTCATATGAGCAGTTGATGGTCTGTTCCACAATCAGCTCCTGGCCTGGTTTTGGCTAAAGATATTGAGCATTTCCACTGCCTCTTGCCACAGATGTAGTCAATTTGATTCCTGTGTGTTCCATCTGGTGAAGTCCACATGTAGAGCCACCATTTGTGTTGTTGAAAAAAGATGTTTGCAATGAAAAGTCGTTGGTCTTGCAAAATTCTACCATGAAAGTTCCAGCATTATTTCTGTCACCAAGGCCAAATTTTCCAACTACCAGTGATTCTTCTTTGTTTCCAATTTTTGCATTCCAGTCACCAGTGATAATTAACACATCCTGATTGCATGTTCAGTCAATTTCAGACTTCAGAAGGTGATAAAAATCTTCAATTTCCTCATCTTTGGCTTTGGTGGTTGGGGCATAAATTTGAATAATAGTTGTATTAATGGGTCTTCCTTGTAGGTGTATGGATATTATCCTATCACTGACAGCATTGTACTTCAGGATAGATCTTCAAACATTTTTTGTGTTGATGAATGCCATGCCATTCCTCTTCAAACTGTCATTCCCGGCATAGTACATCACATGATTGTCTGACTCAAAATGGTCAAAACCCATCCATTTCAGCTCACTAATGCCGAGGATATTAATCTTTATGTGTTCCATTTCATTTTTGGCAACTTCCAGTTTTCCTAGATTCATACTTCTTACATCCCATGTTCCCATGTTTAATGGATGCCTGCAGCTGTTTCTCCTCAATTTGAGTGGTACCACATCAGCAAATGGAAGTGTTGAAAGATTTACTTTATCTATGTGAGTAAGGCTGGGTTTACTCTGATGATGCAGCTCTTTCCCAGGCCTATTTTGAGAACCTTCGAACCTATCCGGACTATTCATAATGTGGCATGGTAATGTATCAGACAGTGTTTCTTTGCTATTCATAAGGTTTTCCCTGGCCAATTCTTTGAGAAGTGGATGGTCTCTTCCTTCTTCCTAGTCTGTCTCAGTAGGTAAGCTGGGCTGATACCTGTGCACCATGTGCACCCCGCTGGGTTTGAAACACCAGTGGCTCAGCCTCAAGACTCACATCAACACATATCCATGGTAGGACAAACAGACAGACAAGTTTCTCTCCCTGTTGGAAAACTCTCCTACCACATTTACCTGGGTCTCTGCAGCTGACTCCTCACTCTGTTCCGGTCCCCGGGCCAATTCCTCTCTGCTCTCCAGTTCTCCTGCCCTGCTGGTTTGGGTGTGCTTGGGTTTCCTCTCCTCACCTAGATCCCAGCAGCTGACTCCTCTCTGTCCCGGTCCCTGGGACTATTCCTCTCCCCTCTCTGGTTCTCCCACCCTGCTGCTTTGGGCGTGCCTGGGTTCCCTCTGCTCACCTGGATCCCTGTGGCTCACTCCACATCTGAATCTGCTTTAGTTAGTTTGTAAGAAAGAACCAACCATTCTCTAAAGTAGGATGTCATGCTTGGTAAAGTGGAGAGTAGATGAAAAAGGGTGTTCTCTCACCAAGATGGATTGAGACAGTGTCTGTAGCAATGGGCTCCAGCATTGTAGGGATCATGAGGCTGGCACTAGACCAGGCAGTATTTTGTTCTGTTGTACATAAAGTGACTATGAGTCAGAGATGACTCAACGGCACATAACAACAACAACAACATATGTATGTGAAAACTAGACAATGAATAAGGAAGACGAAAGAAGAGTTGATGCCTTTGAGTTGGGTGTTGGTGAAGAATACTGAAAATATCACGGACTGCTGTAAGAACACCAAATGTGTTCTGGAAGGAGTTCAGCGGGAATATCTCTTAGAAATGAGCATAGCCAGACTTCATCTCACTGTTTTGGTCATGTTGTCAGAAGGATCCAACCCTTGGAGATGTATATTAAAATCGGTCAAGTAGATGGTTCATGAAAAAGGAGAAAATACTTAAAGAGATGGATTGACACAGTTGCTGCTATGATGGGCCCAAGCATATCAAGGTTTGTGAGGATGATACAGGACTAGGCAGTGTTTCCTTCTGTTATATGGGTCAATATGAGTGGGAACCAGAGGCCCTCTGGTAGCATAGTGCCTAAGGCATTTGGCTGCTAACCAGAAGGCTGGCAGTTCAAACCCACCAGCCATTCCTCGGAAGGAAAGTTGGACAATCTACTTCCATTGTGATACCACCTTGGAAACCCAAGGAGGGGTAGTCAAGAGTCAGGCCCAACTCGACTGCATATAACAACAACATGAGTGGGAGCCAAGTCAATGCTACCTAACAACAACAAGAATGGATGATTTAAAGTACAAAGGAAGATCTATATAGATTTTATGCAAATACTAGGTCACTGTATATAAGGAATTTGAGCATCCCTAGATTTTAGAATCCTTGGGTGTCCTAGAACCAATACCAAAGGATGACTATACACACACACATATGTGAGAGAGAGAGAGAGAGAGAGAGAGATAGAGAGACGGAGACTTACAGAGACAGAGAAAAAGGGAGAGTGTGAGAGAGACAAAAATATTTTAAGCAAAGAAATGTGATTGTTAGCAACTCGCAAGTCGAAAATCCATAGTACAGGAGCAGGCAAGACTCCTGCAAGATTATTTCTCAGAGTCCATAGGTCAGGTGATAGAAAGTCTGTGAAAATGTTGATTTACACTCTGGAGGTAGAACATATGCTAGTGAAACTTCTTTTTTTTTTTTTTTTTTGCTCTTAAAGCCTTAAACTGATTACTTGAGGCCTGACCACATTATTGAAGGTAATCTGCATATAAGGCCAACTGATTAAATTCACATGTACTCACTTCTTCATATTAATTAGACTAGTATTTTATCAATCTGGGCACGATTTTCTATCTACATTGCCATATAAAAGTAACTAGTATGCAGTACATCTATTTAACAAAACTTACAAGGTACAATGCCCACTTCCACAAATAAACTTCAGGACTTTTACCAGGTAAAGTTAAATATTTATTAGAGCAATGCAACATTATGCATTTGTTTACCATTTGACATATGAAAAACAATGCTACTGTTTTTATTAATTTTCTTAAACAAAATGTAACTGACATAATTTTGGATTATTGTGCCCTTAACTTCATTTTTCCCATAAACTCTGTTTTTCATTGTGTTATTTTGCATGGCATAGTAGTTGTTAAGAATGCATATATTGCATTATTTTGTATTGAAATGTCTCTCAAAAATATGTGCTATAAACTCTAATCTCTTCTTGTGGTTATAATCCCATTTAGGAATGAGTTTTCTATTATGTTAATGACAGGATTAGTGTAGGATGAGTTTTGAGTAAATCTCTTAAAAGATTTAAAGCAGCAAGCAGACACAGGGGAAGATAGATCCTATCCCACATGAAGATCACTGTTCTGGTTACCTATTATTGCTCTGACAGGAATATAGCACAAATGGGATGGCCTTGACAAACAGGAGTTTATTCCCTTGAAGCATAGAGGCTTTAAGTCTGAGTTCAAATTGCCATGCTCTAGGGGCTGTGACAAAGCCCCTCAATCTTGAGTTTAAGCTCTGTTTCCTGCTCCTGGTCCACTGAAGATAGAAGCTTCTCTTCACTCAGGTAGCTACTGGCTAATGAGGCTGACAAGCCAACAGTTGACAAGTAAAAAGGCACTGTCCTGATGTTACCTAACCACATGGCAGGCCGTTCATTCAAGTCCATTAAAAGTCCCAAGGTTGGCAGAGCATGGCAGGCTGCTGAGCAATGACACTACTAGATGCAGGGGTCAAGCATGCCATAAGCTAGAGACCATTCCCAAAGGTGCTTCTTATATACAGGAAGCAGACCACATACCCAAAGGCAGTTACTCAGCTGCTCACAGTAGATTCCACCATGGAGTTAATCACCAGTCTCATCATGGGGAATACTACATCCAGCTGCCCAGCCACTCAACCAGGCCCAGCCAAGTTGACACACAAACATAGCCACCACCATCACCAAGGAGCCAAGGAATAGAAGTTGAAGAGAACAGAAGCTTCCTTAGAGCCCACTGAAGGAGTAATGTCAGTGTAGAGAAAGAGTTTGAGCAATCAGAGAAAAAAACAAAAATCTCCAATGGAATAGGTTCCTTGACAACTAGAAGTAACTAGAATCCAGAGAGATGATCACGGTTAGGTTGTATGACAGGCACTCTCCACCTGATATGTGTGTTAAGAACACATGACTAAGAAGACCCCCTAAACTAATTCTCTCCTAATAAACCTTTTTGTTGTTGTTGTTTTCAAATTTAGCTAATTACTAATTTATCACATTCCTCTTTTCCCATGAGTAGACAAAACCCAAATGAAATGGCATGGTGCTCTTAGTAATTTTCTGATCGCTATCTCTGGAAGTATGCACATGCCTCAAACCAAACCAGACTCAGTGCCATCAAGTCAATTCTGACTCATAGTGACCCTCTTTTGGTTTCTCAGGTGGTAAATCTTTATGGATATAGGTGGCCCAGTCTTCCTTCCAGTGGAGTGCCTGGTAAGTTTGAACCACCAACCTTCTGGTTAGCAATCACATGCCTTAGGCACTACACTCTCAGAGCTTCTTTGCACATGACAAAGAGTGGGAGAAAAAAAAAAAAAATGTGTGTGTGTGTGTATACACACACATACAAAGAAATGCATATAATATAATATGCACTGCCTTAATATTCCTGAATCATTTAACATGAGACAAAATCAATAGATTCAATAAAACAGATGAATGATTTTATATGGTCATTACGATGATAATTTTTTTTACCATTTAATTTTTCTTATATTAACTAATGCAGAATTCACCAGCTTCTTAAAGAATAACAACATATAATACAGTGCCATGGTCAGAGTTACATTCTTTCTTTTCTATCTTCTTAATTTTCATCTCTGTAATGTGAAGTATCATCTAAAATATTTAAGATAGATATGGACTATCCTAAATGGAAGCTCTGGTGGTGTAGCACCTATGGCATTTGACTGCTAACCAGAAGGCTGGTGGTTCAAACTCACCAGCCACTCCTTGGAAGGAAGGTTGGGCAATCTATTTTCATAGTGATACCACCTCTGAAACCCAAGGAGGGGTCACTGTGAGTTGGATCTGACTCTATGGCAGTGTGTTGCATTGTTTGTTACATAATGTAAATATGTTTAGTAAGAAAAAAACATTTTCTTGGCACTCAACCAACAGATGGGGCATGTAGATAATGGCTTTCTCCTGACACAGAATAAGAATTGCTATTTATTCATCTGGCTGTATTAAAGACCAATTTGTGCTCAGTCAATTGGATTAAATCAGTAGTTAAGATACAATTAGTCAACTCATTTGTTTTGTTTTGTTTTCTCTTAAAAAGAAAAATAATATCTGTACCAACTGTATTTTACTAGATTATTTGTATCACCTCTACCTATTTTGTTGAAGATCCACCATTGGTGGAATGTTTAACTCCACGGAAGTCAAAAAGAGAATTCAAGGTGACTCAAATGGCAATAGACACAAAAAGTAGGATATAAAAACCAGAAAGTTGTGGTTCAGAGGTAGAACTCACACATTCCATGCAGGAGGCCTGAGTTTGATCCCCCAATGAAACTCATGCAGCATCACCACTCATCTATCAGTGAAAGCTTGCATATTGCTATGATATACTTACTGCCATCAAGTCATATCCGACTCATAAAAATCTCTCCTTGGGTTTCCAAGGCAGTGTCTCTACAGAAGTAGTTTGCCCAGTCTTCCTTCTGAGGAGTGGCTGTTGGGTTTGAAACATCAGCCTTCTGGTTAGCAGACAAATGCCTTAAGCCCTACACTACCAGAGCTACATACTATGATATAGAACAGGTTTTAACAGAGTTTCCATACTAAGACAGACTTACTTTCACAAGTAAGTCATCAGAAAAGCCTGATGACTTACTTGTGAAAGTCAGACAACAAAAACCCTATGGACCACAATGGTCTGATCTCAATCAGTCATGATTATTATATAATGTAGTGTTTCCTCCTATTTTGCATAGAGTCATCGTGAGTTGAAGATCAACTTCATGACTGGTAACAACAACAATAGATGTAGGACACAGAGGGATGAAACTGTTTATTCTGATATAGAACACTGTTGACATGAACCTTATGCCAAGAAAATATCACATCTATGGGTAGCACACTCGTGGCTAACTTTCTATTTTTACAAGAAAAAAAAATGTAGGTTGATCAACTTTGGTTTTAAATAAAATATCAGTAAATTCCAATCAGAGAGAAAATGTAATAATGATGGACCCAATCTGTACATGAATAGCTGGGAGTGACTATACACTGACTATCTTTGGCATTCATTTTGTGCACTCTTTATTATCATTTTTCTGTGGAAGCACTAAACTGAGCATGCATTTCCTCTAGTTGTAAAGAAGTGATATCTTTCAGTAAAAAAAGACATAATAACCCCCCAAAAATCCAATTTATTTCCAACGGAGGCATTAATTCATGGACTGGAACAATAGTTCTGACAGTGATAATAATTGTAGTTTTGAGCAACATTATATTATAGAAATAATTGCTTTAGTCAAGTCAGATAATATCAATTTTTTCAGCCCTTCTTGTGTTGAAAAAACCTTTAAGTTATAAAACCATTAATTGTTAAAACAGAATCATTACAGATATCTATCATATGCATGTTTCTTCAAGAAGGAGATACAAAGGAATAATGGAATAATATGACAAATGATTTTATCATATTGATATGATTAATTAATTGATTTGAATAATATTATATTTATAAGGATTATTACAACTTTCTGATTAAAATATATATATATGCATCTGCATGTAATATTTTATCAAGGACAGAATTTTCCTTCTATGAAAATTTGCATTGTCCCTACTTAATATAATTATAAAATTCTGCCATATGTTTCTTTCTTATGTCAAGAATTTGAGACAGGCCAAAAATGTACCTTGCTACAAAATAATGAAGAAAAAATATATCTTAAACTCCTTAACATGGATGTCAACAAACAAATAATTTTATTATAAAGTAATGTTCCATTTTAAATTCAAGATTAAGGATACAGAGTGACTGTGAAGACAAAATTATATAGCTCTGTACACGTGATAGGTCAATTAAGGCTTGAATTCCACTAAAGAAAAAAAAATGAACAGAGTAAATGTGAATTATATTATTTGATTCACTGCTTTTTCCACTTTACTACCCATTTGTTCTGAGATGAAATCAGATGAGAGAAGTAAAACCTAAACTGATGAAAAATGCCTTTCATGCTTTTACACTGTACAAAATCATAACTCTCAATCAAGCCTGTGTGTAGGTCATGACATATTTTTTAGCACTAGAATACAAAGACAAGAAACACCATGTTGTGACCTGACAAAAAAAGACTAAAAACAGCCTAAGACAAAGGATGACTGTTGTGTTAAACATTTTAATTCCTAAACAGAACTTAACAACTCATATATTTCATCATGATACCTATCATCATTAAGATTTTTACTTTAATAGTTAAAAGATACATACAGTTTGGGGGTTCCGGTAAGATGGCGGACTAGGCAGAAAGACTGCACAGACCCTCTTCAACAAAGAAAAAGTAAACCAATTAACACAGACACAGAAGATAATCCTGGACCCCTGAGCCTTGAAGGGAAGGATATAGAAGTGGACTAAACCCCAACTAGCAGAAGAATTTGCATGAAAATACCAAAAAAGGAGACAGATGGAGCTGTGGTCTGGCAATGATCCTGAGTGATCCTGATGGCACAGACAGCTTGGAGATTGCCGAGTGCTTGCAGGACCTAAGAATTAACCTAAAAATCAGTGCTACTAGCCAGGGACTGCATGGGGAATGCTCTGGTGGCTGGGAAATAAACAGAGAAGGTGAAGAGAAAAGCAGGCTGAGCTGTGGACTTGTGCCGATCCGGAGAGCGCCACCATTTTGAATGTTACAAGCGGCTTGACTATTTTGGATATTTAAATAGACAGGGCTCTGTGAGATTCCAGGGGCTTAAGAAGAGGTTCGGCTTTCCAGCAACCCCAAGGGCACTCTGGACCTTCAAGACAGAAAAGGTGCAACATTCCTCTTGATACTCTTATACCCCACACCTGCTTGGTGAATGGAGGTGTGGCCATCCCCCACTACCACACACCTTCTGGGCACACAGAAACTCCATCACAGTCTATGTGCTCAGATGGAGCTGGGTACCCTGCCCTGTCCTCCATCGATTTTTTTTTTTTTTCTTTTTCGCTTTCTTTTCTCTGGGGATTAGTTTGCTTGTATTTGTCTGTTTTAAAACAACTATTATTATTAATACTTTTGTCCTTTTTACTATGAATCTTATTCTTCCCCTCCCAGGTCCTAGTTTTCAGCTTTTTTTCTTTTCCCTGTTCCTGGTTGATTTTTTTTTTTTTTTTAATTGAATTCTTTTTTTTTCCTTTTTTCCCCTTTTTCTTGTGGTTGACCCTATTCCTTGTTTTTCTTTTTGAATTTTTCCCATTTTTTTCTTCATTATTTTCCTTCTCTAGCTTTTTTCTCTTAGTGCCCTATCCCCAGATACTGCAGGTTTTCTTGTTTTTTCTTCTTCAATTTCCCTTTTTTCTTTTTTTGGTTACAGTTCCTGTGTGATTACATAGTGTGTTTTTGTCCACATGCTTTTAGTTTTTTGGTGGTTATTCAATTGCAATTTTTGTCTCATTGAGTGGGAGACAGCAACAGTGCCATAAGACACAACCACACCCCCACCTCCTGCAACATCACTTACTGAAGCGAGAGCCACTACCTCCTTCTCTACCAATGGGCCAATGATAAAAACCACCAAGGAGAGCCTGAATCACCTTGGCTGCTCTTCACAAACAGTTAACAGAGATCTAAATACAACAACACCATGATGGCTTGGAGACAACAGACCATCACAGTCCACACAAAGAAGCAGGATAAAGTGGTAGAAAGAAAGAAGCAGGATACATATCCAGAACATATCCCTGAGGAAGAAGCAGCATTGGAACTCTCTGATAAGAATTCAAAAGACTTATAATTAGGTGTCTTCAAAGGATTGAGAGACAGACCAAAGAAAACACAGAAAAAACCTTGGAGAAAATTTGGAAAAAAATACAAGAACAAAATGATAAAATAAATGAAAAATTAGAAATGATTCTAAATCTAGAGATAGAAATCCAGAACATTAATACTAAATTGTCAGAATAGATAACACATTGGAAGGGCAAAGGAGCAGAACTGATGCAATGGAAGGCAGAATTAATGAGATTGAAGACAAATACTTGAATACTTCATTGTAAAGGAATCAACCATAAAAAAAAAAAAAAAA
>NW_006922322.1:135969-137180 GCF_000298275.1 Orycteropus afer afer | reverse complement strand
GGCCTTCAAAGAGATGGATTGATACGGTGGCTGCAATGATGAGCTCAAGTATAGCAGGGATTGTGGGGTTGGCGCGGGATAGGGCAGTGTTTCGTTCTGCTGTGCATAGGGTCGCTATGAGTCGGAAATGACTCGACGGCACTTAACAACAACAACAACATATGTGTATTTAAAATAAGAAATCTCATGTTATCAATTTTTATGATGAATTCTTAATTAGGAAACATGTATGGTATTAGTATATATTCAATTTTTAGAACTGTACACACATAGATATAGATATATAAATGTACTATTATAATGCATATATATAAATAAGAGTTTGAAATGTTTAAATAAAACTGAATATCTGAAGAACCAAAATAATTTCTTTACTTTTACTTAATATTCTTCTTCTCTTTTTTTTGCAAAACAGCATTATAGACACAACCCTAAAATAATTTTTTTCTTTTAGTAATTTTTTTCTTCCAGTAGTTTAAATAATAAACTAGAATTTATTTAGCACCTACATATTTATTACCATTTTGATAAAGTAAAAGGAAACTAAGATCCTTTTTCATCTACATATTTTACAGTCAAATTACTAATTTGAAATGACTAATGTGACTGAAATTGGTCAAGAAATATTACATTATATAATGATATCAACAATTGAAAAAGAGTTGACTACATGATACTAGGGAGCTCTGGTAGCGTACTGTCTAAGGCACTTGACTGCTAACCAGAAGGCTGGAGGTTCAAACCCACCAGCCACTCTTCGGAAGGAAGGTTGGGGAATCTACTTCCGTATTGATACTGCCTCGGAAACCCAAGGAGGGGATCACTATGAGTTCGGTCCTACTCCACGGCACACAACAACAACAACAACAATATGATACTAAGCTAGATACATTGAATTCACAACTAAAATCAAAAATATAAAAGGATAGGAATTTCATTGAGTGATGATTTCATGAGGATATCAGAGCTAGGGCCATGACTAAAATGATGTGGTATAAAAAAGAGAGCAGGGCAAGATTGAGATCAAGGAGAGACAATGATGCTTTTCTGATTACCTAGTGTCACTCAATAGGAGCTCTGGTAGCATAGTGGCTAAGACACTTGCCTGCTAACCAGACGGCTGGCAGTTCAAACCCACCAGCCTCTCCTCGGAAGGAAGGTTGGGCAATCCTACTTCCGTAGTGATACTGCCTTGGAAACCCAAGGAGGGG
>NW_006922322.1:122589-135629 GCF_000298275.1 Orycteropus afer afer | reverse complement strand
ATGTTACCACATGGCAGGCCATTGACTTAAGTCCATTGTAAGTCCCAAGGTTGGCAGAGCATACAAGGCTGCTGAGAAACGACACAGCTACATGCAGGGTCCACGTGTTCCATAAGCTAGAGACCTTTCTCAAAGCTTCTCCTTATATACAGGAAGCAGACCACATACCCAAAGGCAACTACTCAGCTGCTCATAGTAGATTCCACCATGAAGTTGATTACCAGTGTCATCATGGGGAATACTGCATCTAGCTGCCCAACCACTCAACCAAGTTGACACAAAAACATAACCACCACAGATACTATTTTAATTGACAAAATGACTTGAAATCTGTATCAGCAGTTAAGACAAAAATAAGCTATAGGCAAACTTATTTTCAAAAGTGTGTTAAGCACAATAAAAACTTATTTATCACACACGCAGATACATATATAATACGTTTGCATGTATATATACCCACCAGCCACTCCTCGGAAGGAAGGTTGGGCAATCCTACTTCCATAGTGATACTGACTCGGAAACCCAAGGAGGGAAGGCTATGAGTCGGGACCGACTCTATGGCAAATAACAACAACAACAACATACATGTGCATGTATAGTTAATATGTACACACACACACAGTTTGAAGTAGGCCTTTCACAAATAATATGGAAGTCATCATGTTGGTATCATTAGGACCAAGTGTCCTAGTTTACTGTTTTACCATCCTCAGCATGTATTCCAGGCTATAAGACTAAGAGAATATGAGAAATATTCTTCACTCCCTTTAGAAAATAGTATTTGGAATTTTAGCACAGTTTTTCCCTTACATCATATTAATAGAACTTAATAATATGAGCCAGCTAACTTTAACAGAAGTTGGGACATCAGCTGTTTTAGGTGAAGGCACATGACAGTATGTATGACTTATTAATTTGTAGAAAATGGATATTGAGATGTAAGTAAAGATCCAAAGGACACATTTTTAGAAGCTATCATGTACCAGCTATCTATACTTTCATTAGTCTATTACATATATATATATACACTTACTCCTTACTTATCAAATATCTTTTTATCCAAGATTTCACATTTATGACAATAGTAAAAATCTACTATTCAAACATTAACACATATGTGTTAACAACATATGTCTGGCAGTACCAAATGCCAGAGTGTGAGGCAAGTGATGGTTAAGTGCTGAAAGTGATGGTTAAGGCTATGTATCAAGTTGTCTGGGTCCTGATTCTCAGTGGTTTGTCAGTTATGTACTGAAGTAAACTGACACTTGTGTAATGATATATTTTGGCAGTTATGTTAAGATTTAGTAATCCTCCATTTTCTGATCTCATGCTATTGTCCTCCATTTTTGCAAATGGATGGTTTTTGAATAACAATCTTGTCTTTGGAACATGATCATGTGGATAAGTTAGTGCTGGGTGTGGTATAACTTATTTATTCTTCATATTTTCCTAGATAGGATTATTTCCCCTTTTAATGAGGATGAACCAGAGGCTCAAATAGGTTAATTAATTTTTTTCAGGGTCACAGATGTATTTAATGTTACAGGTAAAAATATGAAATCAGTATTTTTTGGTTACTCTTTGCTACAAATGCTTCCAAGAACCCGTGCAATTGTATAAAGAAGTGTTTCCATGTCAGTGCAAAGGCTCATGAGTATATAGTCATTTTGCAATGTTAACCTAATTATGATAATCAAAATTTAAAGCCACTATCTAGATTAATGGAAGATTAAAATGAGATGCTGATACCTGGATTACAGAAAGCGTGTTGAGCATGAAAGGAGAAAATTCGAACAAGTAGGAAACAGTATATTATGAAAGGGATTTTTCTTTCTTTTTTTCTGGAAGGAACTATCCTTGTTAGGTGCTGTCAAGTTGGCTCCAACTCATAGCAATTTTATGTACAATAGAATGAAACACTGCCCGATCCTATGCCAGCATCACAATCCTGACTATACCAGAGCCCATCACTGCAGCCACTGTGTCAATCCATGTTATTGAGGACCTCTCCCTTTTTCATTGACCCTCTACTTTTCTGAGCATGATATCCTTCTCCAGGGAATGCTTCTGACAACATGACCAAAGTAGGTGAGATGAAGTCTGGTCATTCTCACTTCCAAGCAACATTCAACTGCACCTTTTCCAGGACAGATTTTTTAGTTCTTCTGGCAGTCCATGGTACTTTCAGTATTCTTCCCAACACCACAACTCAAAAACATCAACTCTTCTTCAGTCTTCCTTACTCATTGTCCAGCTCTCATGTGCATATGAGGTGATTGAAAACACCATGGCTTGAGTTAGGCACTCTTTAGTTTTCAAAGAGATATCTTTGCTCTTCAGTACTTTGAAAAGCTATTTCGCAGCAGATTTGCCCAGTGCAAAACGTCATCTGAGTTCTTCATTACTACTCCCATTGGTGTTGATTGTGGAACCAAGTAATAAGAAATCTTTGAAAATTTCAATCCTTTCTCCATTTACGATGCAGCTTCTTATTCGTCTGGTTTTGAAGATTTTCATCTTCTTTATGTTGAGATATAATACACATTGCAGACTGTGGTCTTTGATCTTCACCAGTAAGTGCTTGAAGTCATCCTCACTTTTAGCAAAGTTGTGCCATCTGCATATCACAAGTTGTTAATGAGTCTTCCTGCAATCCAGATACCATGCTCTTCTTTATATAGTCCAGCTGCTCAGATTATTTGTTCAGCATACATATTGAATAAGGATGGTGAAATAATACAACTGTTGTGCATTTCCTACCTGATTGTAAAGCATGCAGTATCCCCTTGTGCTATTCAAATGACAGCCTCTCAGTCTATGTACAGGTTCCTCATGGGCACAATTAAATGTTCTGGAATTCCTACTCTTCTCAAAGTTATCCATAATTTGTTATGATCCACACAATCAAATGATTTTACTTGGTCAATAAAACAAAAGTATACATCTTTCTGGTACTCTTTGCTTTCAGCCAAGACCCATCACACATCAGCAATGATATCCCTTGTTCTGCATCCTCTTCTGAATCCAGCTTATATATCTGGAATTATCTGTCAATATAGTACTATAACCATTTTTGAATGATCTTCAGCAAGATTTTACTTGCATCTGATATTAGTGATATCATTCGATAATTTCCACATTGTGTAACACCACCTTTGTGGTACATAAAGTTGTATGTCAACTTGGCTAGGCCTGACAGAGTGGCTGGGCAGTTGGTTGTAGTTATTCCCCATGGTGAGATTGCTAATTAACTCCATGGTGGAATCTGTTGGAATAGCTGGGTAGCTCCTTTAGGGATGTGGGCTGCTTTCATTATATAAGAACCAACTTTGAGAAAGGTCTCCAGATGATGGCATATTTTAACCCTTCATGCAGCTGAGTAATTGTTCAGCAGCCTGGCATGTTGTCCTGCCAACCTTGGGACTTTTAATGTACTTGGATCAGTGGCTTGCCATGTGGTTTGGTAATATTGGGACTGTGCCTTTTCATTTGTTGACCTTGTGTTTGTCAGATTCAGCAGCCAGCAGCTGCCTGCATATAGACACACCTCCAATTCCAGTGAGCTGGAAGGAAGAGGCAGAACTGAAGCCCAAGGTCAAGGGGCTTTCACCCAGCCCTTAGAGCCTGGCACCTGGAACTAGGACTTCTAACCTCCAGAACTCTAATTGAATAAACTCTTGTTTGTTCAAGCCATCCCATTTGTGATATATTCCTGTTAGAACATGCCTAGGTAAACAAAACAACCCTTCTATGGAATAGGTACAAATATGGATCTCCTCCAGTCAGTCGGCCAGGTAGCTGTCCTCCAGATCTCTTGACATAGATGAGTGGGTGCCTCCAGCATGGCATTGGTTTGTTGAAACATCTCAATGGGTATTTCATCAATTCCTAGAGCCTTGTTCTTGGACAATTCCTTCAGTGCTGCTTCAACTTCTTCCTTGAATACAATTAGTTCTTGATCATATGCCACCTACTGAAATGGATGAACATCAACCAATTATTTTTGGTACAGTTAGTCTGTGTATTCTTTCCATCTTCTTTTGATGTTTCCCACATCATTCAATATTTTGCCCAGAGAATTTTTCAATACTGCAACTCAAGGCTTGAATTTTTTCTCCAGTTCCTTAAGCTTCAGAAATGCCAAGCATGTTCTTCATTTTTGGTTTTCTAACTCCAACTTTGCACATTTCATTATAATAATTGAGTTTGTCCTCTCAAGCTGCTCTTTGAAATCTTCTGTTCAGGTCTTCTATCTTGTCATTTCTTCCTTTTGCTTCAGCTACTCTTCGTTCAAGGGCAAGTCTCAGAGTCTCCTTTGGTACCTATTTTGGTATTTTCTTCCTTTCCAGTCTTTTTAGTGACCTTTTGCTTTCTTCATGGAGGATGTTCTTGATGTTAGCCCACAATTCCACTGGTTTTTGGTCACTGGTGTTCAATGCATCAAATCTATTCTTTAGATTGTGTCTAAATTCAAGAGAGATATAATGAAGGCCATATTTTGGCTCTTGTTGTTGTTGTTAGGTGCCTCTGAGTCATTTCTGATTCATAGAGACCCCATGCATAGCAGAATGAAGCACTGCCCGATCCCACACCAGCTCCATGATCCTTGTTATACTTGAGCCCATTGTCACAGCCACCATGTCAATCCATCTCATTAAAGGCCATCCCCTCTTTTTGTCAACCCTCCACCTTACAAAGCATGGCTTTTGTAGACTTGTTTTAATTGTCTTCAGTTTCAACTTGAACTTGCATATGAGCAGTTGATAGTTTATTCCCCAGTCTGGCATCTTTCATTAAGGAAGGTCTGTGCCTCTGTGTCTATGTGTGTGTATGTTTGTGTGTATGTTTGATATTCTTCTACTGGGATCATTGTCAGAAGACCACTTAGGAAGGTCCCAATTCACCACTGACTGGCTTCTTATGAAACTTTTTAGGTTTCCCTTTCCCTTCTGGTTATCCACTCACGGCTACTCTCTTTGAAGGGGACTTTTTAATCCTGCAGTGAAATCTCCTAAGTTATTGTTATTGATTTATATTATTAGGATATATTATCCTAATATCTTCTGATATTAGGATCCGGAGGTAGAAGTTAGTGTTCTCCCTGCCTCTTCCAGACCATTTTTTTTACTTCAGACAATTATCTACTTCTCATTTTCAACCACTTGTATTTCTCCATCTCTTGTCTTACCATCCTGTTGAGAAGATTTCAGAGTCCTCATGGACAATTCAGAAAAAAAAAAAAAAACAGAATTTTTGTTTCCATCTTATTTTTATTCCAGTGTTCTTAAACATTCATTCAGTACTTCCACAGGCATAAGTTTTACCTTGCCATTAACTATAATATTGCATCACCAAATATCATGAATTAATTTATGATCTAGCTGCCTGGTCAAAACTTTTGGTCAGAAAATAAGAACTGTACACTTTCTCTTCATCCATCTATCTATCTATCTATCTATCTATCTATCTATCTATCTATGTTGTTGTTGTTGTTATGTGCCATCAAGTTGGACCCGACTGATAGTGATCCCTCCTTGGGTTTCCAAGGCATATAACTATGGAAGTAGATTGCCCTATCTTCCTTTCGAGGAGTGGCTGGTGGGTTTGAACCGCCAGCCTTCTGGTTAGCAGTCAAGTCCATTAGGCACTATACTACCAGAGATCATATATATATAATTATCCAGCTTGGGTTCCATGGTCCATAATTTCAAGGACATTCTTGCAAATATTCTAAACTTGCTTATTTATTTATTTATTTTCTTATTGAGACTATGAAGCAAAACAGAAAACTTAGATGATTTCAACTATCAAATTGCAGCATGGCTTTGTCCCAAGAGTGACTACAACTCAGTAATTTCATGCACAAAGGTATATTCGCTTCCTAAACACGCATTGTAATCACTTGGAAGTGAGCTCTTGGTATTGCCCAGTTATCGCCACAAAATATTTCTAGTTTTCTCCCCTCTCTTCAAACATATACCCACACTTCACTCTAAATGATATCTTGCCATTTACTTGTCAAATAAAACAGTGGTTGTAGAATTGAAGTATCACTATTTTATTACTAAAAATACAAACATACTCACATATGCACTTTCATATATCCTAAGGTCAATTTATCTGTTCTTTGAAATTCACATTGTTTTGCCTCTTCAGTAAAATTACATTCTTGATTATAACTAATTTATTTTGAGTATCCAATAAATTCTCAACTAACTACTCATCATTGGTTTGTGAATTAATTTGCTATTTAATTCTTATTTAATTAAAGCAATAAGTACATTGAGCAGCAATGTGCATCTTTCCATTGACTTATATATAGCAAGAAGGCTTAGATATGCAAATTCACAGATGTAAATTGCCTAGGTCTTTTATAAAACACAGTCAACATAACTCCATACTTCCCACCAATAAGACAATATTATATGAGTAAAAGCTAAACTTTTTCTTTTTTTTAATCACCGGTATTCTGCTTGATCTCTTATCTTATTATAACAGCCAGTATTATCTGTACTAATGTACAAACTTTTATCTTGAAATGGTATTCTGTTATAACAAAATTTGTAATATGTGGAAATAAAGCAGTCGGATGGCATGGGAAACATAACCTGATACTTATGTTTGTACAACTAAGAAGCCTTGAGGGTTGACTTCTTTGAGACTGCTTCTAAACTCCACAAAGTAACAGATAAGATGGGGAAATATTTTGGGTAGCAAACAACATATTAAGACTTGGCCCTGAGGCACTTCTGAAACAGTGATTTGTATTGGACAAGGAAAATTATTTCAGAAGAAAAACTATTGCTCATAAAATTTAAAAAAGAAAATCTGTGGGCAAGAGATAAAAATCTTTCCATAAGCATAACCAGGGTTTACTTAAAGAACATTCCCTGCTGACAAGGCAAGGGCCCTTATAATGCTGCCCATTAAAATTCTGTGTGTGCCATGGTCTAGAACTATTGTATGTTCCAGAGTCCATGGTCAATGGGGGTTTTAGTATGGTTATATTGTCCTGTTCCACAGTTGCCCATAATGTATATCACCGGAGGGAGCAAAGATAACTGGTTCTTTTAGTAGATAGGTTGCTGTTTTATAAGTGGTCACCTTTGGACCTAGGAACTGGATAGAGCTATATCATTACTAGAGGTGGTGGGTGGTATGCTAGAGTTGGTAACTGGATAGATATTGGAATTATCTCCCTTGGAAAGTGCTCGATGTGTACAATGTCTGGAGGAAATGTACTGGTGCAGATAAATGATGGTCAATGAAATAGATCGTAGCTGAGAAAGATAGCTGATATCAGAGCTGTGTACTCTTTTTCTAATGCATATTTGTTACTAAGATGGCCCAAACACACTAGCAAACTACCTTTCTCATCCCCCATGCAGTTAAGTAAAGCTGTGTGATTTGTATTTCACAATAATTAAGAGCATAAGTATACCTGTCAACAAATTAGTGATTTCAAAATTGTCTGCGTTATCTTCTGGTTCATATTCTTTCTCATGAAAAGAAGTCCTAAGTTACAGATGTGGACACAAATATGAAATGGAGGAAAATAATATTCCATGCCACATATACATTTGTAATTTTTCATTCATATTACCATTTAAAAAGAACTATTTGTTAAATTTTTATTATGCATTATGTATATTTAACTTTCGTACATGTTCCACCCAAAAGGACACACTTGTCGGCACATGTACACACGCATATGATTTCTTCTCCTTATGCTCTCAATAGGTTTATATTAAATAACTTAATAAATAAATAAGTGTATTAAATAAAGAAATACATATTAAATTTAAATAAATATTAAATAAATAAATAGGACAATATCTGGAATGTGCATTTTTATGATTATCCAAAGACTTCACAGCTATTCAAGGATTTTCAAAAATACTTTCATGTCTTCCTTAAAACTAAAAAAAAATTGGTGTATGCTTTGTTGTGTATATTCTTAAGAACAACAACAATAAAATGAATTATTAAAAAAAAAAAAGCCCTTAAAAAACAGATTTCTATGGAAAAACAGATTTTATGTGTGACTTCTTTGAAAAGAGTCCCCATACAGTGGAAAAAGTGTAATTCTTGTCTTGATTCATAGTATCCTTGTGAAAAAAGTCTTACCAGTTGGTTTTGAGAGTTTTCCTCTAGTCTCAGTGATACCTGAGGATTTTTGATCCTGGCTTAAATCTTCCCTTTATCACTAACTTAAGGGATCTATAGGAATGTTTCTACAGATATATGAAAGAAATATTTCACTGAAATTCGTTTATGATAGATGACTTGCTAAATTGATTCCTACCACAATGGGTCAAGAGCCAAGAAAAAATGTGATAAAGTTAAAAGAGAGAATGAAATATGACTCTATCAAGCCTACCTGAAATTTTGTTAAATGCTTTCTTAATTTTCATTATTGTTTTTTTTTTAACTTTTTCTTTTACCTCCATTCTTGTAAGTTCTTGTCAGAGCTAAAAACATGCTACATTATCAATGGCACCTAACACTCATCCTCACTGTGCATGATCAATGATACATATCTGTAAGACCTGTATTATCTGATAAAATCCAGTATTCAATACTTAAACTGAAAAGATTAAATCAATGTAAATTAATACATTTAGAAAATGAAATACTTAACACATATAATTTATTTTGCATAGACCTGTTCATCTTTGATTAGTTTCTTTACTCCTTTATGGAATGTAGCATAAAGAATAATGAAATGACATATAAATTACGTTATTACATGAAACGTTAATATTTTCTTCTTTCAAAATTAATACTCTGAAGTCATGCCAAAGCTTTTCATAATCATAGTGTGTGTGTGTATATATATATATATATATATATATATATATATATATTCTATGCAAAGTAGAACAATAGCAAAAACACAAGTCACTTACGAAATTTTACCATTATTTACTGAGTAACCCCAATGCCTTACTGTTATCACCTTTGATGATCTCAAATTCAACAAGTTAGTGCAAATATATGAAATAGTGATATTATTCATGTGCATGTTACTGTTGTTGATCAAAAAAAAAAAAACTTCCAAACCAAACTCACTGCCTTTAAGTTGTCTCCAACTCATAGTGACCCCCATTGGGTTTTTGAAGCTGTAAATCTTTACAGAAGTAGATCACCCTGTCTTCCTTCCGCAGAGCAGCAGGTGGGTTTGAACCACTGACCTTCAGGTTAGCAGTCAAGTGCCTTATCCACTACATCACTCATAAAGATTCATGTAACAAAATAGAACTGTCCTTATGTGGTTTTCTAGGCTCTAAGTTTACAGGGTCAGATTCCTAAGTCTTTCTCCCACAGAGCCTCTAAGAAAGTTTGAACTTCCAACTATTTGGTAAGCAGCCAAGCACTTAACCATGGCTCTATCTGGGCTCCTTAGCATGTATATATGTGCATATACAATATGTATATAAGATGGATCTTGGCTGAAAGCAGAGAATACTAATGTTTCGGTTACCTCTGTGCTGCTCTAACAGAAAAATATACCACAAATGGGATGGCATTAAGAAACAGGAGTTTATTCTCTTACATTTTGGAGGCTTTAAGTCTAAGTTCAAAGTGCTAGGCTCTAGGGGCTGGGTGAAAGCTCTTCAACCTTAGGTTTCAGCTCTGCCTCTTGCTCTGGGCCCACTGAAGTTGGAGGCTTTTCAGCAGTCAGCTGCTGGCTGCTAAGGCTGACAAGCCCAAGATTGACAAGTAACAAGGCACAATCCCAATGTTACCAAACCACATGGCAGGCCATTAATTCAAGTCCATTGAAAATCCTAACATCAGGAAAGCATGGCAGGCTGATGAGCAACGACACGACTACATGCAGGGTTCAAGTGTGCCATAAACTAAAGACTGTTCCCCAAGGCTTTTCCTTATATACAGGAAGCAGACCATTTTTCCTAAGGCAGCTACTCAACTGCTCATAGTAGATTCCACCACGGAGTTGATTACCAGTCTCATCATGAGGAATTCTACATCCAGCTGCCCAGCCACTCAACCAGGCCCAGCCAAGTTGACACAAACTTAACTACACCAACTAGTAAGATGTTTACCTGCATTTATTGACTATGTAAAGGCTGAGTGGATCATAACAAATTATGGATATCTTGGCAAAGTATGTGAATTCCAGAACACTTAATTGTGATCATGAGGAACATATACATAGAACAAAAAGCAGTGGTTAGAACAGAACAAGGGGATATGATTTCATATCAGGAAAAGAGTGTATGTCAGGGATGTGTTCTTTCAACATACTTATTCAATCTGTATGCTGAGCAAATTATCTGAAAAGCTGAAATACATAAAGAAGGATGTGGCATCAGGAAGAAGATTCATTAACAACCTGTGATATACAGATGGCACAATGTTGCTAGCTGGAAGTTATAAAAGATTTGAAGCAATTGCTGAAGAAGATCAAAGATTATATAGCCTTCAGTATGGATTACACCTCAACATAAAGAAAACAAAAATCCTTGTAAATATACCAATTAGAACATCCTGATAAATGGAAAATACATTGAAATAGTCAAGGATTTCCTCTTATTTTGATCTATAATTAGCATCCATGGAAGAAGTGTTCAAGAAATCAAACACCATGTTGTGCTGAGCAAAAGACCACTATAACTGTTTAAAAGCAACAATGTCACTTTGAGGCCTAAGCTGTTCCTAAACCAAGCTTATTTTTAGCTTCTTCATATGCATGCATAAGCTGGACAATGAATAAGAAAGAACAAAGAAGAATTGATGCATTTGAATTATGATTATTGAGTCAATGGGCAGAAGAATTAAGATATCTGTCTTGGAATAAGTACAGCCAGAATACTCTTGAAAGTGAGGATGGCAAGATTTTTCTCCTGAATTTTGCATATGTTAATTAGAGAAGAATCATGCTTGGTAATGTAGAAGATCAATGAAAAAGAGGAAGAACCTTAATGAGACGGATTGACATGGTGACAACAACAACAGGCTCAAATATAACAAGGATTTTGAGTATGGTGCAGGGCTGGACAGTATTTGTTCTGTTGTACACAGGATTACTATGAGTCAGAATTGACTTAATGGCACATAATTACAACATATATAATATATTATTTTCTACAGATTTGTCATTGAAATGACATATATTGTTCTCTGAATAGTCATTCCAAATTTGAAGCAGTGCAAAATTGGATATGCTATTATTTACATATGTGATATTTCTATTCAAAGTTGTATGTTTATAAAAGTCAATCAAATATGTATTTTAATTATATTTATTAGTAATAGAACCCTAAATTATGTAAAATTAGTAGTCTATTAAGATAAAATTATGAAACAAAAGCAAACTATGATTGAACTGTAGGAATTAACTCGTTAAGTGAATACTTTTAGAATTTGTAGTAAAGGGCAGACATATTTCCCAAATATTTTCTTAAAAAATCTCATTTATTAGAGACCTTAGAGAAAATAATAAAAGTTAATTATGAAAATATAATCATGTTTACTTCCTTTAAAGATATCTGAATGTGGAATACAACAGCACATAAATATGAAAAATAAAAGTGAATTTAGTTGCCAACCTATTATTCATGTGGAAAATGTGTTTTTTTTAAAAAACTTTAACTTCTACAATCAAATGCCTGTTTATCTTTTCTTTTCAGAATTGCTGCTATCCCTACTGCTCAAGGTTAAAAGCATTTATTAGAACAATAACATAAAATTAATATTCAAAGTAATATGTTGTTGTTGTTATGTGCTGTCAAGTTGGACCCAACTCATAGCGACCCCTCCATGGGTTTCTGAGGCAGTATCACCATGGAAGTAAATTGCCCCATCTTCCTTCTGAGGAGTGGCTGGTGGGTTTGAACCACCAGCCTTCTGGCTATCAGTCTAGTGCCTTAGGCACTAGACTACCAGAGCTCCCCAAAGTAATATAGTCAGGGTTAAAATATTTTAATTATTATGGCAATTAGTTTCTAATAGCAATAAAACACAAGTTAACATTAATAATTCACTTTCTACATGACCTATATTCTATTATAAATTTTATGGCTAAATGATGCTATATAAGTGTCCTTATTATTAAGACTCTAAAATATATATGGTATGCATTTTTAATAGGACAATTATGAATCAATAGAGAAATTGGCATTCTTAAGTAATCTTTTGCATTCATGGAATGTAAATTGAAGTATCATTAAATCATCTAGCCCATTCTTAATTGCTATGCTCTTAGTAGTTGACATTCAAATATTAGCTATGCCCAAAATGTTATTAACAAAAAGAAAAATGACAAAAGAGCAAAAAATCTAAAACCTTAAATCTTAATATAATTGACATGACATCACATATACGTAATGCACATTCTTCCTTTGTCCATCCATATGCCTTTCTTCTCTGACCTTATTTATTCCCTGATAGACCTATCCTTTGAACCAGGTGGGACAGCCTCTTTTTCACTTGTTCCTGGGTGGATTCAGTAAATAGGAAATGTCAATAAGAAACCTGCTGCAGTGTGATGGACATAGAAGGATTCCACCACACCTGAAGTTCCTGCCAGGCAGTCCCTCATCCATATTTCTACAACATAGTCCTTTTGTCCCTTGAGCTCTAAGTTTTATAATGCCATCCTGAATTTGATAATTCCTAGGTACCTCAATATCCTTTCAACTCTGTACACATATATAAATGACCCCTTATATAACACACTTTTTTTTCTTGGTGTGAACAGTTTCCTGTGAATAATTTTCCTATTAGTACCCGACCTGGAAAAAATCTGTTAGTTAAAAATAACAATAATATTCACAATCCATACCTTACTGATCAAAAACCATATCTGGCCCTTTTATACTATCTAAATGGTATTTTTGTCTCATAATCTTTGAGATATTCAAGTTAAATGAATATAAGCTGCATGTGCCACTTAATTTTAGAACAATAAATTTTTTATCTCTTAGCTTTACATTTTCATGATATAACTTGATTAGATTTTTCATTAAAAATATCATATTCAATAATATTCAGAGGTGGGGCAAGATGGC
>NW_006922322.1:103750-114262 GCF_000298275.1 Orycteropus afer afer | reverse complement strand
TTCACCCAAATCCTAATAAAAAAAAAAGAAAAAAAAATAATATTCAAATATTGATAAAACATCTAAACTTAAATGATACAGATACTTTTTAAAAAAGAAGTTTAATCAGCCTTTAAACAGAATTTGCATTATTAAAAAATGAGGAGTAAAGTTGCTAGTAGCGCAATAATGGGTTATACTAACTAAAATTTGAGCAGTAGATGGATATTGAGAATGTCTTTCTTGTATCTTTCTGTGTTCCATAATCAGTACAGCACATTCTGCCTTAGTGCTAGTATTTGTTGTTGTTGTTGTTAGGTACTGTCAAGTCCGCTCTGACTCATAGCGACCCCACATAGCCATAGACATAATAAATTATAAATCAGTAATAAATCAGTAATGTGTATTTCTTATTAAGTTTTGGGTAAGATGATGGCACCATGGTGATCAATTTAACAACTACTTAAATACAAGTGAATAAAATTAATGAACATATGTTTGCACATCATTCTTACATAACACATTATATTTGCATTTATTGGCATCTATCTATATATATCTATCTATCTATCTATCTATCTATCTATCTATCTATCTATATTTATTTATTTATATGTAACCCAGAGAGATTGTTTCTTTTGCCCAGGTTGATTGGCATTTCCTGGGAAAGCTGTGAACAACTGGGTTTTGATATTTTCTGCCTGACCCAGGGCTGCAACCTACGCCATGATTGGCATACCACCTTTCTGGGAATTGATCAATAAAAGATGTAAATAAGCTGAGTTGTAGCCCAGCATTGCTTACTACGCAACTGAAGGATCTACTAAGAGGAAGTTGGTAAGCTAGTGGCCCTGGTGGGAGAGGCATGCCTTGAAATTTATGAGGAATTTGTGCTTATATCCAGCAACTCCACAGAGTTAAGTCAGACTGAAATAAGCAGGAAGAGAAGCAACAGGGAGAAGCAGAAGGGAGAAAGAGAAGCAGAGAGAGGAGGCAGGAAACCTAGAGCTATAACACTGGTCAAAGGCTGTAACACTGAAGACAGAGAGAAGCCTAAAAGGGGCCCAGTGAGTGGCAAGGCTGTCCTCAGGGGGCCAAGAGGAACAGAAAGAACTGTCCTACACTGAAGAAGGGAGACTACCTACATACTTTCTAATACTGATTCCTGAGTTGTATCCTGTTGATCTTGATCGCAAACCGTACTCAGTTTATTAATAAACCGGTTAACTGTAAGTATGGTTCATGAATTTGGTGAGATGTTGCAGGGAATTGTTGAAATCAAACAGGGGGTTGGAGGTAGAGGGGTGGGAGAGTGTTGAGGGAGGAAGAGTCACCAGTTTCAAAGATGGAGTGGTGCAGGAGCTTGGATAATGTGGAACCCTAGGCTATATTTGACCTCTGCTTCATAGGAAGTGACTCTGTGCTGATTTTTATATTTGGAGTCATTCATACACATACACACACACACACACATGCACACAGATGTATAGATATTAAGCTGTCATTCCACCTCTTCTACTGCTGTTACCAGAAATTGTTGTTGTTGTTATTTGCCGTCGAGTCGGCCCTGACTCATAGCGACCCCTCCTTGGGTTTCCGAGGCAGTTATCACTATGGAAGTAGGATTGCCCAGCCTTCCTTCCAAGGAGTGGCTGGTGGTTAATCATGTATAATGCAAACTTTTTTCACTGACAAAATCTTTTAGGGAATGCATCTTTGCAATTGGAATTTGTAAATTTCTTTGAAAAAAAATTGGATCTAAAATATAAGGATAACATTTTTCTTCTAACAACATCAACACAATAAAATTCTCTGACTAAATATAATGTTCAGGAAGGCACATTTTTGCACATCAGTGTTTAAAAAAGCCCTAAGAAAATAATTGTAACCTACCTTTAACTTTAAAGAAAACCTGTTCTTGTAAAGATTTTGGTTATAGTTTCCGTACTATCAATAAGTATATGTAGTTTTTCTTGAATTCTTTCTTATCTTTATTTCTTGGTATTTTAGCCATCTATTTCTCACTTGTTATTGCCGAAATAGAGAAATACATTTGACTTTAATTACATACAGTTCAGCAGAAATACATTATTAGCAGCAAATAAGATCATAAGAATAGTATTTTACTGAACATTAGAGCTAATTATGTATCTAAAAATAATAAAAATTGGACACAATCAATGGTGAGATATAGGATTTTATGTGTTTAGTATAAGATGTGATACTAGTTGAAAACCATTTGCTTTTCTTAGCTATCACTCTGCATTAAAATTTTAATTTGGTATAATATAATTCCTGACTTTATTCATAGCTTAGCTTTTGTTTGGCCATTCTTGAAATACCAGTTTTTAAGTGAATGTCATAGGACAAAAAAAAAAAAAAAAAGTGATATATGACAAATTATTAAAAAATCTTTAAAAGGAAAAGTGTATAAATGCAAATTTACTTTATAATCTTAGGATTTAAGATCAAGCACTTTGAGTTTAAGTTGACTGATGGATAGGCCTATAAACTTTTTCCCCTTTTTATTTTTATTTTTTACAGAAACTATATTCAAAATCCACCATTTGCAATATTTTTTTTCATTCCTTTAAAGTACATGAAGCTATTACAAACACTTGTGAACAATTTGTGTGCAGAATCTTGTTCATGTCTGATTTTCACAAGGTACTTTTATAGTTGTCCAGCTATCGTTTATTTTGAAAGCATTATTTCAAACAACTCACCTTTACAGAGTTGATTTTAAGGCATAAAACTTAGTTTTCATAGAAACAACTGACTTTATTTCCATACACTTATTTACTTAAGTTTAAATAATATTTAAATAAATAATGTAGGAGAAGAAAACAAAACAAATGGTATGAACAGATTTGGGGATAAACACATCTGATACTTGTTCCATGTACCACTGAAACAAAGAGAACAGACGTGTGGGAGGCTGTTACTGTAGTCTGGGAGCCAAAAGCAGTGAGAAAGCCATAGATTTCAGTAAATATGTTTAAAAAAGAGACTGAAAAAAACGTAGCTTTATCTAGTCATCGGTAAAATGGAAGTCAACTCAGAGAGATTTTATTATATTCTTTTTCTTAATGTATTTAAATTTAAGGAGCTCTGGTGGTATAGTGCCTAAGGCATTTGACTGCAGGCAGTTTAAACTCACTAGTCACTCCTCAGAAGGAAGGTTGGGCCATCTATTTCCATAGTGAAAATGCCTTGGAAACCCAAGGAGGGGTCGTTGTGAGTTGGATCTGACTTTTTTCATTCTAGCCTTCTCAAATTTGTGGTTATATAGTTAGAGAAAATAGAAATAAAAATTTTCTCCCATACCTATTATACAGGTAATTACTTTCATTAGATTCATGCAATGATATATGCTCATAGTTGAGGTGATGAACTTGAAAAAAATATAAAATACACAATAATACAGATCTTTGGGACCATGACCAGAAATGACACATGAAACACATTCTCAGTATGTATGGTTTTGGAAACATGACATAAGAAAAGATAAATTTAGTAAAAATACACTAACTAGATCACTTCTGAAAGCTTCAAGAAGTACATAAATAATAAATAGTTGACATGAAAGAAAGGAACAAGGAAACAAAACAAAGATTAAATTTTTCCCATGATTTTCAATGCAGATCATATCTAAGGGATTATACACAAGTAAACAAGCTAAGAAATAGTAACAATAACCAGATGCAGAGTAGGTGTAATCCTTACCAAAGAAGTCTTCAATCTACTTGTGATAGTATTAACACTTTAAATATCTTAAAGAAAATAATTTTTTTGAGAAGACTCCAAATACTTTACCCAACAGCAACTAAAACTTGCCCTTCACTTATCAGAGACAACAAACCCTTCTTATCCAAATATTCCTTTGGAACAACTTCTAATTTAGTAGTCAAGGTCCTTGGTTTCAGAGATCAAATCAGTTTTCATATTAGACAAATCAAAGGATAGGAATTTATATGAAAAATAGAGAACATATAATTTCCTGTTTCCATAGTCTTTTTTTTTGTTGTTGTTGTTGTTGTTATCAGCAGCATATAACTTAAATTTACATTCTATGAGAGTCAGAATTTTGTCTCTCTTGATTTTGTTCCCTGCTTTATTTCTTATACTTGGAAGAATGCTGGCAGCTGGCACAATTTTGGTAGTCAACCAGGATTCACTGAATTAATTGAAAAAAAAATGTCATAAACAGTTTTCCCTGCCATTAACTATTAGTAGTGGAATTAGCAATGACCATGTAACATGTCCTAATGTTAATGTGCCTGTCCCATAAAGTACAGTGAAATCACTGGCAAATGCACACGTGTCAATCTTGGATCTTAACAAATTTAGAACTAAAATACTGGCTCGAATTATGTGGACAATTTTAAAGCTTTTGATTTAATGGCTAATTTTCTTCTAGGAAGAATATTACTGCTACAATGTAAAAGATGGCTTTAATCACAACATATTAATATAAAAATGTGTTGATTTTTTGCTATATTTCTATTTTTCCACTTTTAATTTTATAATCTACATGCATTTAATTTTTCTGTATTATGAAGTATGTGAAAATATATTTTATTGCATATTTATTATTTTTAAATAAACATTTTTAGAATATGCATATTTTATTTGCTAATTCCAAACAGTATACTTATTTCATATAAATTTTTCCAAATATTTGATCATTTCTGGAGATTTCTATTCACTTCAACCTAATTATCAGTCTAGTTTTTTGAAGTTTATTGTTTTATTTTTGTGAATTTGTTATAGATCTTATAATCAGTAGTAGAATGAGTAGTTGGGTTGGCAAAGTTTAATCTACATTATTCTGCCTCATAGTTACAGAAAATTAGAACATTCTTCCAAATTAGCTATGAAATCATTTCTTAAATAAATAAATGCTTTTATCACATCTAATAATTGCAATTGGAATTTATAACATCTAATAACTAATTTTTCCCTGGGTAGCACAGTTAAGAACTGGGCAAAAGCATGGCATTTTGAACACACTCAGATATCTAGAAATCTGCTTTTGAATGATTACACTCTGGAAAACCCTGTAATGCAGTTCTATTCACCATTCATGGTGTCACCATGAGTTGGAATGGACTCGAGAGCAACTAACAACACCAATGATTAATGTAAGCATAATTTGAATATTTTAAATATTATATCTTCCTTTGTAGAAATATGATCACTTATTTTTAGTTATTCTATCCTTTATTGCCTTTTGATATAACTTATGGCTTTCTAAGAACAGATTTCTTAAAAAATTGTATTGATACCATAGCATTTTTTTTTCTTTTCCTATTTAGTCATCACAAAATGAAATGTATGTTCCTATAGTAATTGTCAGGAGCTCTGGTAGCATAGTGGCTAAAGCACTTGACTGCTAACCAGAAGGCTGGCGGTTCAAACCCACCAGCCACTCCTCGGAAGGAAGGTTGGGCAATCCTACTTCCGTAGTGATACTGCCTCGGAAACCCAAGGAGGGGTCGCTATGAGTCGGGGCCGACTCGACGGCACATAACAACAACAACAACATAGTAATTGTCACTGAAAAGTATCACAATACTAGGCACTATTTTTCTATTTTGTAGCTCAGCAAATCAAAAGTTCCTATATTTTCTATAACTTTCCTTTTTCAAGGAATTATTTGTACGAAATGTAAATACTATTGATTTTCTGTTTGTAAAAAAACAGTGGAACAGTAATAAATACTTAAATGCTATTCTTAAATTTAAAGAGCATGCCTTGAATATGCATGGTTCTGATTTTCTTTAAGAAATTTTAATTGGATTGAATGTTAATTTTTACATAATTACCTTCTGCTATATATTGCGATGATCATATGATTTTTTTTCTTCACTTTACAAATGTTTGTGTTGTATAATATGAGCTAATATTAGAAAACTAATATTGTGTCTTGTAATTGACAAAGAACAAACCCACTGCCATCCATCCATTCAATTCCCACTCATAGTGACCCCTATTGTGTTTCCAAGGGTGTAAATCTTTACAGAAGTAGATTGCTTCATCTTCCTTCCACAGAAAACTGGTGGATTTGAACTACAGAACTTCTGGTTACCAGCCAAATACCTTACCCATGGTGATTATAATTTACTTGTCTAGGATTTAATCTACTGTTCTCTAATGCTACATTGTAAGGTTAAATACTTTCAAAACCAAATTATTTTCTGCTTTAAATATTTTGCTGAAAACCACACGTTTTCAGTAACGGAAATCATTTTGAATGAAATGAAAAAAAATTTTTTTTGAGGTAATGTGGATTTTTATACAATTACTAGGACACATATGTCCTAATGGTGCTAGCACTGGTGGAATGACACCAATTTCATCTGATTCATTACACACATTACAAATGTCACTACTAGAAGTCAGTATGCACTGAAAGTGGGATGTGAGGTTCCCACTAAACTCCAGAGATGCAAAATGCACTATAAGTCCCATGGGTAATAAACTGGTTTAATGTAATAATAAGTTTTGTACAGGAGCCTTGGTAGTTCAATGGTTAAGTGTTGGGCTGCTAACCAACTGGATGGCAATTCAAAATCACCCAAAAACTATGAGGAAGAAATAGCTGAGAATCTACTTCTGTAAAGATTTCAGCCAATTCTACTGGTCAACAAGGATCACTATGAGTTGAAACCAACTTACCTACATCACATCCAATAACACAAATATTTTGTACACCATATTCTAACTTATTGCCATCGAAGTGACTCTGACTCAGAGCAACCACCATCGGGTCTCCGAGGCAGTAAATCTTAATGGCAGTATCTTTTGCCCTATTTTCCTTCAGCAGAGAGGCTGATGTGTTTGCACTACCAGCCTTCTTGGGCACTATACCACCAGAGCTCCCCGTAGACTACACTGTTGTTGTTATATGCCGTTGAGTCAGACCGACTCATAGCGACTCCTCCTTGGGTTATCACTACGGAAGTAGATTGCCCCATCTTCCTTCCGATGAGTGGCTGGTGTGTTTGAACTGCCAGCCTTCTGGTTAGCAGTCAAGTCACTATATTAGTCATCAAAAAAAAAAAAAAAAAAAATTGAATTTCTTTTATATGGACAGTTTTATATTTTATGCTCAGTTTCGTGTAGTTATAGTATCGTTCTTTCTTTCTCTTGTTAATTTTTAGAATATCATCATCCTTTGCATTTGCATTTTCCTCCTCAAAGAACAAAAAACTATTCTGAGGTTTAATCATTAATGCTAATTTTCTCCTCACTCTTATTTCTCTTCTTATTTTTACTGTTTATTTTACAGCAGTTCTGCAAATTTTTGATAATAATCTAATGAATTGATATGATTTAATTTAATTTAGGTTGCAATTTTCTTGGCTAAATCTATATTTTTTTCTGTATAACTTTTTCATTCTCATAAATTTCTAAATAATTTGTAAATTTGTGATTTTGGCTTAGTATATTATAATGGACTGAGTAAATAGGGTGGATATTTTGTTGAGAGTTTTATCTTTTCATTTATACCATTTTGCAACATTTGAAAATGAAGCCTGTAGTGTATCTGCTTTGATGACTTGTTAAAAAGATTTTTCTTTTTCTTGGTATCTTCTTCTTCTTTTTTTTTTTTTTTTTTTTTAATTGTGCTTTGGGTGCAAGTTTACAAAGCAGATTTGTTTTACATTCAACAACTCATGAACATTTGTGATGATTTATGTGTAAGTATATGTGACCTGGAGTCAGAAAACCAAAAGGGAAGTACACACTCAGCATTTCTCAAGCTAAAAGAACTGAAGAAAAAATTCAAGCTTCAAGTTGCAATATTGAAAGATTCTATGGGCAATATATTGAATGATTCAGGAAACATCAAAAGAAGATGGATGAAATAAACAGAGTTTCTGTACCAAAAAGAATTGCTTGATGTTCATCCATTTCAGGAGTTCCAGGAGGTGGCATGTGATCAAGAACCAATGGTGTTGAAGGAAGAAGTTGAAGCTTCACTGAAGGAATTGGCAAGAAAGAAGACTCCAGGAATTGACAAAATACCCACTGAGATGTTTCATCAAATGGATGCTGCACTGGAGGCATTCACTCAGCTATGTCAAGGGATTTGGAACACAAAGGGATATGGAAGACAGCTACCTGGCCAACTGACTGGAAAGATCCATATTTGTACCCATTCCAAAGAAAGTGTTCCCACAGAATATGGAAATTATAAAAAACTGTCATTAATATCTCATCCAAATAAAATCTTACTGAAGATAATTCAAAAAGTTTGCAGCAGTATATTGATAGAAAACTTCCAGAAATGAAAACTGGATTCAGAAGGAGATATGGAATGAGGGATATTAATGCTTATGTCAGGTGGACCTTGGCTGTAAGCAAAGAGTACCAGAAAGATGTTTACTTGTGTTTTATTGACTGTGCAAAAGCATGAGATTGTGTACTTCATAACAAATTATGGATAACATTGAAAAGAATGGAAATTACAGAACACTTTATTGTACTCATGAGGAACCTGTACATAGACCAGGAGGCAGTGATTTGAACAAAAAAAGGGGAAACTGCATGGCTTAAAGTCAGGAAGGGTGTGCCCCAGGGTTGTATCATTTTACCATACTCATTAAATCTGTATGCTTAACAAATAATCTGAGAAGCTGGACTATATGAAGAAGAGCATGGCATCAGTATTAGAGGAAG
Source organism: Orycteropus afer afer (assembly GCF_000298275.1). NCBI lineage: Eukaryota > Metazoa > Chordata > Mammalia > Tubulidentata > Orycteropodidae > Orycteropus > Orycteropus afer. The sequence goes on along the minus strand of NW_006922322.1, from coordinate 105,595 downwards.
ACTCATTAAAAACCTGTAATACAATGATGACACAACTTTGCTTGCTGAGAGTAAGGATGACTTGAAGCACTTATTGATAAAGATTGAAGACTACAGTCTGCAGTATGGATTACACCTCAATATAAAGAAAACAAAAATTCTCATAACTGGATCAATAAGCAGCATCACAATAAGTGGAGAAAAGAGAGAAGTTGTCAAAGACTTCATACTACTTGGTTCTAGAATCAACACCAATGGAAGCAGCAATCAAGACATCAGAAAACATATTGCATTGGGCAAATATGCAGCAAAAGACCTCTTTCAAGTGCTGAAGATCAAAGATATCTCCTTGAAGACTAAGGTGCACCAACCCTAGCCATGGTATTTTAATAGCCTTTTATACATATGAGTGCTGGACTATGAATAAGGAAGACCTAAGAAGACTTGATGCTTTTGAGTTGTGATGTTGGCAAAGAATACTGAAAGTACCATGGACTGCTAGAAGAATTAACAAATCTGTCCTGGAAGAAGTACAGCCAGAATGCTCCTTGAAAGTGAGAATGGCCAGACTTTTCTCACCTACTTTGGTCATGTTGTCAGAAGGGACCATTCTCTGGAGAAGGATATCATGCTTGGTAAAGTTGTGAATCAATGAAAAAGGGGAAGGCCCTCAACAAGATGGATTGACACAGTAGCTACAATGATGGGCTCAGGCATGGCAAGGATCATCGGGCTGGCACAAGACTTGGCAGTATTTTGCTCTGCTGTACATAAGGTCACTATGAGTCAGAGATAACTTGATGGCACCTAATGACAGCAACAACGTGTATGCATGTGCATTTTAACTTCTTACCAATGGTTAATATTTCAGAACTATCTCAAAGACACTAAAAAGTGATGTATGTTTTGGGTATGGTTTACAGTTCTAAATATTTAATAAGTCTATAGCATTCATCATAGTTTTCCATTTTATAATATCAGTCACTTTTGCCCACATGATTTTTCAAGAATTAAGGGATTTGTGATACAGCTGTTACAATTCCTTTCTTGTTGAATTAATACTTTTTAATAACCTCTGGGGGTTTTTTTTATTATTTAATTTTTATAAATGTCCAAACTTGTTAGCTGATCATTTTGGATAACTTTGTTTACTTTAATACTTTTTTTTTTTTTTTTCTAATTTCCATGTTTTGGATATCATGCTTGGTAACATAGAAGGTCAGTGAAAAAGAGGAGGACCCCCCATGAGATGGTCTGAAGGAGTGACTGTAACAAATGGATTTGAACATATAAACCTATATGAGATACAGGACAGTGTTTTGTTGTGTAGTGTAAAGGGTCATTATGAGTTGGAACCAATTCAGAAGGACCTTACAAACACAAGTTATTTTGGTATAAATATTTTGATGCCTAGTTATTCTGATAATCTTGTTAATGTGCCTGACGTGATTTTTCTATTTATTTTATTGTGTAGATACTGGGCATAATTTGTTTTAGTTTTGCTTTCTATAGGCTTTATATCATACAATGTAGAAGAAATATGCTTTTCATAATTTTATTTAGTTTCAGTTTATTTTTTGATTTTCCTCTGTTTTTAATCCAAGCTGAGAATTACATCAATCAAAGGAAATTTTAAACTCACATTTGTTGCCAGAATTTATATATTTAATCCTTTACTAATTTTGGTGCATAGTTCCTTTTTTGCTTTGTTGTTTTCTTATTTTGTAATTCACATTCTATGAGTTGTATTTAACTGTTGTTGTTGTTGTTGTTATGTGCCATCAAGTCGGACCCGACTCATAGCGACCCCTCCTTGGGTTTCTGAGGCAGTATCACTACGGAAGTAGATTGCCCCATCTTCCTTCC
>NW_006922322.1:84441-103603 GCF_000298275.1 Orycteropus afer afer | reverse complement strand
AAAATATATCACATTAATTATTAACTCTATAATTGTGAAAGGTGATATATATTATATATACTTTGAAACAGAAAAGGCGATTGAAAAACCAAATGTTAAAACCTTACATATCTCTAGGTATTAATAAGTGATGAGAAAAGGTTGTTAATATGGTTCTGATACTAATGCTCATGTTATATCCACCTCATGGAATTTAAAGTCTACTTGTACATTATACTACAGCTAATAGCTCACACTTTTAGGTAGAAAATTATATTTTGTACTGTACTAAAACATAGGCTAAGATCAAATAGGATATGAGCTCATTCCAGTAAAGTATATATGCATAAGGCAGGGTCTCTGTGTGTTAATTGGTATAATATTTTAAAAGGCATGGCCAGTAATTTTCATTTGATATAAGTGGCTATTTGGCAACACCATAGTGCTATAAGAAACTGAGTAATGGGATCAAAAGGACACTTGCCTTAGCTGACTATTACTTCTTATTTAATATACATTAAATAGACTATTAGTCAGAAAACCTTGTAAAGAGCTATGGCACCATTTATAGCTATTGCAAATAATTTAACTAGCTTGTGGCTGGATGATTAAAAGAAAGTGTTATACATAAGAAAATATATGAGCAAAATGTTAGAAAGATTTGGTGTTGCCCTTAATGAGAATATGAAAAGTCACCTTAAAAGGAATAAAAACTTAATCTGTATAATTGCTAAGGTCAACTTAATAAACAGTCAAAAATCTGTAAGTCAATAATGGCATTTGTTTTACATATATTTAATTTTAGATGACAGTTATGCATTCAAATGAAAATTATTACGTTGGAAAGATATGGACTATGCCTATAAACATTATGTCTGGATCTAAAAGTCACATGCAAATAAATATTCCATTATAAATTGAAGAAAGTGCCCTTCTATATTACTTCCTCACTTCAACTTCATTAGAAAGGTGCTCTATTAATTGGAAGCAACACATATTAAAGGAAAGAACATCACAGAGGATATAGGAAAAGCATAGCTTTATTAGTTAATATTTTGTTTAAAAAGTTAATTTATTTATATTAATAATAAACAATCCCATATGTGTACACACACACACACACACACACACAGAATGAGGAGAACAAAAGAACAAGGAAATAATCAGGGGAATATATGTTTACTCTTTTGGAAGAATACTAGATGAAACATCTTTCTCCTACTCCAGTGGGCTCCAAATTTAGGGAGGACACCCATCACAAGAATCCATGTAAGATGTTATAAATTATTACTTATAATAACTCTTTTATCTATATAGATGTTAACAAACATGCTCCTTGAATGTGTAGGGATATTTTGAAGACTGAGTATTCTTTAAGTGTCTGGTAATATCCATGCCATCTTTTCAAATGTAGTGTAGTATTGTGTGAAAAGGGCATACATTTTTGAAGAGAGAAATGTATTAATTTATAATAAAAAATAAATCAAGTCAGAAAATGACTCATGTGAAAAAGGAATATATATTCCTTCCATAGAAGAAACTTAGTATTTTGTTATTTTTCACACATGCTGATAGATTTCCTTTCATGAGGATAGAGTTTGTGATGTTAGGGCATTGCATTCTAATCAGAAAGACTATTGTTAAGCAGACAATGTTATTTCAGAAAAGAAATAAACGTGCTGAAAAAAATAAATCTGATGATGAGATAGAAGGAGACTAACATACCAGTGCTATATGGATTGGATTATTAATGAGATATTATATTTTATTAATAGACCCAATAGCAAATAATAGATTAAAAAATAAATAAAGCTTGTGGTGAGTATTATTGAATCTCCATCTTGCTCCAACCCTGTCATGAGTAGAAAATTGAAAGAATGATGCTAACATCTAGAATGAAGCAGAAAGAAATAATAGATTGATGGATTAAGATCACAATTTCCTTCAAAGTGTTATTTGCCCAATTCTAATGATTAAATTATGTGGAACTTTCATATTCTTCTCCATGGGGTCTGTGAAAATATATAGACTATGGACACTAGATCAAAAATGAGTGCATAGTATGAGTTGCAAGAACATCTAGTTAAATTTAAATTTTAGGTAAGCAATAAATGTTTATAGCATAGGAAATTCCAAATATTGCATAAGATATATTTATACTAAAAATATATCTATTGTTTATCTGAAGGTTAAATTTAACTGAATGCTGTATGTTTTGCCTGGAAATCTTAGGTTGATGAGACATATTCTTATTAAAATGTGGCAAACCACTTTGTTTAATTATTAAGTTATATAGCTTGGAATTTACAATCAAGTGTAAGGGAAAAGTTGAGATATTGTCAAAAAAACAGAACTTGCCAGCAAAATGTGAATTTATTGGTGTGCATTGATGACTTTTACTCATTCTGCAATAAGGTGCTAAAAGAGACAAATATCAATGCTACTAAAGAGAGAAGCTTCAATTTAAGCTGACCTGTCAGAAAGAAGAAAGAAAACAAATACATATATAAAATTGTGACAACAATGATTCTTCTGCTTCTTGCCAGAGATCCTACACTGTTAAGTGTCCGTAATTTGAAATTGCCTAAAATAACTTCTCCGCCCCACGCTAAAGTTGTAGCAAACCAAGAAAAGTAGGTCAGAAGTACCAGTATTAACTTGGCATTCTAAGGGAAATTAAACCATAATATAAAACAAAACAAATATAGCAGGGATCCTTTATCCCCATCCACAGGCCCAAGTTATAAAATGGCAGGCATGTGATAGAGGCTACTCATTTATTTTCTATTTCTCATAGATCAAAGGCAGAAGTCAAGTCTCAAGCAAAAAACTAAGGACTCAAAAGTACAAAAGTTGGCTCCACCTTCAAATTTAATGCTAGAAAAGATTTCTGGATTTTTGCATAAATAAGGGGGGTCTCCCAAATTAAATTTGGGGCATTAGCCTAAGGTTTTAAGGAAATTAACGTTTTGGTATTAAATCACACTGAATGGAGATGTGATTATTCTTACTACAGGGCTATGTAGTGATATGAACAATGAATGGGCTGACTACAAACTGGCAGGCATCAAAATTTATTAATAGTGACTTTAGTTTACTATTCTGTTCAGTAGAATTGGATTGTGGTGGCTTAGTTTCTAAGGGATTTGACTGCTAACCAGAAGGCTGACGGTTCAAACCTACCAGCCACTCCTTGGAAGGAAGGCAATCTACTTTGGTAGGGATACTGCCTCAGAAACTCAAGGAGGGTTCACTATGAGTCAAGATCGACAGGACAGCAGTGAGTTTAGTTTTTTTGTATTGCTTCAACTTGAAGCCTTTTCTAAATTAGAATGTGTATGTGGTTTCCCTGGTTTTCAAAACCTTATTATATTGTGAAGGAGTTCTGGTGGTGCAGTGCCTGAAGCATTTGACTGCTAACCAGAAAGTAGGTGGTTCAAACCTACCAGCCACTCTGGAAGGAAGATGGGCCAATTTACTTCCGTAAAGATTCACAGGCTTAGAAGCACAATGAGATCACTCTGAATTAGAATTGACTCAATGGCAGTGATTTTTTTTTTTTTTTTGGTACAATATAGTGTGTATCTTCCACTGGTCTGTCAGTTTGTCATACTTTGGTGGCTCGTGTGTTGCTGTGAGGCTGGAAGCTACGCCATCACTATTTCAGAAACCAGCAGGGTCACCCATAGAGAACAAGATTCTGTATAGCTTCCAGACTAAGACACTCTTAGAAGAAGGAAAGGGCTGTCACTTCTCAAAGAATTGGCCAGTGGAAACATTATGAATAGCACTGAAACATTGCCTGATATTTTACTAGAAAACTTTATGAATAGCCCTGAAACATTGGCCAGTATAGTGTCAGAAGACATGGTCCACAGGTAGGAAGGCACTCAAAATATGACTGGAAAGAGCTGCCTCCTCATAGTACAGCCAACCTTAACCACATGGATGGAGTAAAGCTTTTGTGACCTCCATTTCCAGATGGGGCACAACTCGAAATGAGAAAAAAACAGCTGCAAACATTCATTGATAATTGGAACATGGAATGTACCAAGTATGAAACTAGGAAAATTGGAAATTGTCATAAATGAAATGGAATACATAAAGATCAATATCCTAGACAATAATGAGCTGAAATGGACTGGTATGGGCTATTTTGAATCTCAGACAACCATATGCACTACTATGCCTGGAATGACAAATTAAAGAGGACTGGTGTGGCATTCATCATCACAAAGATTGTTTCAAGATCTAGCCTGAAGTACAAGGCTGTCAGTGATAGGATAATATCAATACATCTACAGGGAAGACCAGTTAATTCCACTATTAGTTGAATTTAGGAACCAACCCCCAAAGCCAAAGATGAGGAACTTGAAGATTTTTACCAATTAAGCAGTCAGAAATTGACTGAACATGCAATCAAGATGTGTTGATTATTGCTAGTGATTGGAATGCAAAAGTTGGAAACAAAGGAGAATCACAGGTAGTTGGAAAATATGCATTGACAACAGAAATAACACTGGAGATAGAGATAGAATTTTGCAAGACCAAGGACTTATTCATTGCAAAGATCTGTTTTCAACAATGCAAATGATGGCTACACACATGCACTTTGCCAGATGGAGAAAACAAGAATCAGATCAACTATATCTTTGGAAAGAGTCAATGGAGAAGCTCAATATCTTCAGCTAAAACAAATTCAGGAGCTGAATATAGAACAGATCATTGGTTGTTTACAAGCAAGTTCAGGTTGAAGGTGAAGACAATTAAAACAAGTCCACGAGAGCCAAAATATGACCTTGATTATATCCCTTCTGAATTTAGAGACCATCTAAGGAATAGATTTGATGCATTGACACCATGACCAAAAACTGGAGAAATTGTGGGATGACATCAAGAACATCATCCATGAAGAATGCAAAAGATTAAAAAAAAAAAAAAAAAAAAGGAAAGGAAGACCAAAATGAATGTCAAAGGAGACTCTGAAACTTGCCTTTGAGTGGAGAGTGTTGTTGTTGTTGTTGTTATGTGCTGTCGAGTTGGGCCTTATCCATAGCGACTCCTCCTTGGGTTTCCGAGGCAGTATCACTACGGAAGTAGATTGCCCAACCTTCCTTCCAAGGAATGGCTGATGGGTTTGAACTGCCAGCCTTCAGATTCACAGGCAAGTGCTTTAAGCACTATGATACCAGAACTCCCTTGAGTGGAGAGTAACTAAAGCAAATGGAAGAAATAACAAGGTAAAAGAGCTGAACAGAAGATTTCAACAAGCAGCTCAAGAAGACAAATTCAATTATAATGTAATGTGAAAAGACGTGGAGTCAGAAAACCAAAAGGGTAGAACATACTCAGCATTTCTCAAGCTGAAAGAAGTAAAGAATAAAATTCAAGCCTCAAGTTGCAATATTGAAAGAGTCTAGGGCAAAATATTGAATGATGCAGGAAATATCAAAAGAAGATGGAAGGAATACAAAGAGTCACTGTACCAAAAAAAAAAAAATTGGCCTATGTTCATCCATTTTAGGAGGTGGCATTTGATCAAGAAGCAATGGTACTGAAGAAAGAATCAAAACTGCACTGAATGAATTGGTGAAAAATGAGGCTTCAGGAATTGAAAGAATATCCATTAAGATGTTTCAACAAATGGATGCTGTGCTGGAGGCACTCACTTGTCTATGCCAAGAAATTTTGAAGACAGCTACCTGGCCAACTGACTAGAAGAGATCCATATTTGTACCCATTCCCAATAAAGGTGAGCCCACAGAATGTGGAAACTATTGAACAATATTATTAATGTCAAATGCAAGTAAAATCTTGCTGATGATAATTCAGAAAGAGTTGCGGCAGTATACTGACAGAGAACTTCCAGAAATGCAAGCTGGATTTGGAAGAGGATGTGGAACAAAGTATACCATTGCTCATGTCAGATGGGTCTTGGCTCAAAGCAAATACCAAAAAGATGTTTACTTTTATTTTATTGAGTATGCAAAAACATTTGATTGTGTGGATCGTAACAAATTATGGATAACATTGGGAAGAATGGGAATTCCAGAACACTTAATTGTACTCATGAGGAATCTGTACATAGATCAGGAGGATGTTGTTTGAAAAAAAGAAGGGGATACCACAAGGTTTAAAATCAAGAAGGAAGAGTGTCAAGTTTGTATCCTTTCACCATACTTATTCAATCTGTATGGTAAGCACATAGTCCAAGAAGCTGGACTACATGAAGAAGAACGTGGCATTGGAGGAAGATTCATTAACAACCTGCCATATGCAGATGACACATCTTTGCTTGCTGAAAATGAGGATAACTTGAGGCATTTACTGCTGAAGATTAAAGACTACAATCTGAAGTATGGATTATATCTCAACATAAAGAAAATGAAAATCCTCACAATGGGACCAATAAGCACCATCAAAATAAAGGGAGAAAAAAATTGAAATTGTTAAAGATTTCATATTACTTGGTTTCACAATCAACATCAATGGAAGCAAAAGTCAAGACATCTGATGATGTTTTGGACTGGACAAATCTGCTGCAAAAGACCTCTTTTAAGTTATGAAGCGCAAAGAGGTCTCCTTGAGGACTAAGGTGCACCTAACTCAAGCCATGGCATTTTCAATCACCTTGTATGCAGGTGATAGCTGGCCAATGAACATGGAAGACCAAAGAGGAGTTGATGCTTTTGAGTTGTGGTGTTGGCGAAGAATGTTGAAATTACCATGGACTGGCAAAGGAACTAACATATCTGTCCTGGTAGAAGTGCAGCTGGAATGCTCCTTGGAAGTGAGAATGGCCAGACTTCGTCTCACTTACTTTGGTCATGTTGTTAGAAGGGAAAATTCCCTGGAGAAGGATATAATGCTCAGTAACATGGAGGGTCAGCGACAAAGGGGAAACCCTCAACAAGATGGATTGGTACAGTGATGGCAGCGATGGGCTCAGGGGTGGCAAGGATTGTGAGGCTGGCACAGGACTAGGCAGTGTTTCATTCTGTTGTACATAGAGTCACTGTGAGTCAGAGCCAACTCAATGGCACCTAACAACAACATTGTGTGGGTATTGTTTTTTGCTGTGAAAATAACTCTGATTCACAGTGATCTCATGTGTTACAGAGTAGAGCTGCTCTATAGACAGTTCATAAATTTAAAGATTCCTTGCTGATAATCTTTAAGGAAGTAGGTTACCAGGCTTCTTATTGCTCAGTAGGTTTGAACTGCCAATCTTTTTGCACCACCCAGAGATTTTTCTTGGCTGTAATATTAACAGAAGCAGATTGCAGGCCTTCTGTATGTAGGATCATGTTGAAATTATCAGGTAACTCAAAGGTTGCAGATTTCTAAGAGTAACATCTGGTCATTTTAAAGCAGCATACATGTGATTCATATATACTAGAATTTGAAAGAATAGTACATAACAATATAGACAAAAGGATACATTTTAATTTACGCAATTGGTATATGAGATAGTTTCATTGTATGAGAATTTTTTTGTGTATCTATGTAACTGAAGATAGTTGTCTATATCTATATCCATCAATCATATGAGATCTGGCCTACCAAGGGATGGACTGAAGCAGTCATTATTTATATGTGATCAATACCTGATTTTCCTGTAAAATTCCAATACCCACAGAGAAACACCCTTTACACCAAGGACTAGGTTAGAAAAAGGTACTTGATTACTTGATTCACATCAGAGTAACAAAGCTTTTTACTATTTGATGCTGGTAATTATGTCTGTCTTTTGTGACCCATAAAAATGAAAAGAAAGAAATGACTTGAGCTCCCAGCCAGTATATTCCCTCCTAAATGGAGATGAGAGAGAGATCAGGAAGAAGAAAAGAAGAAATCAAAAAGAAAGTGTCCTGGAAGCAGTTCATATTTCTAAGGACCCTATAGACCATTATTTACAATCTGCATGCTATGACACATTAGTTGATAGTAAAATTAACATAATAGATCATTGCCATAATATTTTTTAATGAAACAGAACAGAGTTGAATATGATAAGAAGGATAGGATAACATCAGCTGCAATAAGATAGAATTGAATAAAATAATAGGTTAATTTTTTAAAAGTGTGAATCATATTTAGTAACATAAATGTTTTATTAAACTCCTATTTCATTTATGCATATACATACTATATATATAGCTTTCCACATTGTGGTTTAAAATATATTTTTCATGTTGAATAGTTGTTAAAACATGTTGAAAATTCAGTAATAAAAGTACCCTATTTCCTGCAATTATTACTTTTTTTTTTTGAATGGTGTAAACTACTTTAGTATTACCTTTACTATATAACATCCTTTTTCATTTTGTTTAATTTGGTGTTCCAAGCACCTTATAAGGTGAAGTGGTGAAGACATTTGGCTTCTAACCAAAAAGTTGGTAGTTCAAACCCACCAGCCACTCCATGGAAGAAGATGAAGCAGTCTACTTCCATAAAGGTTAACAGCCTTGGAAACCCAATGGGGGTTGCTATGTGTCAGAATTGACTTGATGGCAGTGAGTTTGTTTTGGATTTTGGTCAAGCACTTTGTATGCAATACGTCATTTAATCTTTCCATGGAATCTTAGAGGAGTTACTATTATTACTTCAACTATAAATGTGAGAAAATTGAAGCACACACATTTGAGGTAATTAGCTTAAATTCACTTAGCTGGTAAATAGCAGATATAACTAGCTTTTGTTAAATTGATTCAATGGAACTTAAAAGTAACTATATATTTTGTAGAGTTAAATAATATGAGTTAACAGAAGGAAGAGAATATTGCTGAAAATGCAGAAGAAACTGTTATATGAATGATGTTAAACTAGAGTCAAGGCTTGTTGTATTATGATATTCTCTTCATTGCAGTTGTCTTGAAACAAACCCACAATATCTCTGACATATGCCTGTACTATTTTAAATAATATTAGACTTTACCTTCCCAATTCTATATTAACTACACATTATATCACACTACAAGTATCTGACCTTCAGCAGATTTTTTTTTTTCCAATTCTACTATAATTTGTGTTTTAGACTTAAAGACAAATAAAATGACTTATCATTAGTGGGAAAAAAAAATAGAGTCAAGGTTATGGCTTCCTGTTCTCAAAATCTCTAAGGCCATTATGGGCCAACTTTAAGTCTTATGGAAATGTGCTATGATATAATTATTGTTGATGAATTTGTGAGCAATCCTTGAATCCATAAATGTCTCACATAGAACTTTAGACTAAATTGCCATTATTTAAAATAACAGTACTTTTTTGTTCTTGAAACTAAAATGTAACAAATAGTTGTTAAAAATTTGGTTTAGTTTCAAAATTTTATTTTTAGTTTCAATCTAAGGACCTAACATCAAAATTTTTATAATGAAGAAATAAATACTACTTATATATTAAAAAATGAAATAATGAATAAGGTAGTGCAATCTTTATGTGATAATATCTAATTAGTTCATAATTACTTAAAATTATTAGAAATGAAGTCTGTGGAAAAACAATTTCCAAATATTATAGGGAACATATATCAGTATTATCCAATTCCTGTGATCCAGACATATAATTTAAGCTGTTAAAGGAAAATTGAACTACTGTGCATAGCTTTAGAGGAAATGAAGAATAAAAATGTTCATGATAAGCCTATTACCTATATTTGACATCTTCTCTGTTCTAGGAATTGTATGCACTTCATTTCAGAACAGTGATGAAGCATGATAAACTGAGGCTTGGGGAGATTAAGAAAATTGCCCAAGGACATGAAATGAATTAACTGAAATATCAATAGACAAATCCACATACTCTCAAGTCCAAATATATGCTGCTTCAACTATAATGTACTACATTTTGGATAAGAGTTTGTGACTTGTACAAAATTATTAGAATGAGAGATGGAGACAGTATTTTTTTTGTTTTATTTTCAGGAAAAATAACACATCTAAGAATATATAGAAAAATATCTTTCTGTACTTTAAGATTGTGACAATAGATAAGTTAGTAAATGGACTCTTTTTTTTTTTGGTCCACATTTACCATCCCCAACCTTAACCCAGTATCCTCCCCTCCCTGCTCAGTAACCACACCTCCCCCATGCCCCTCATAGTTACGCACTTCTGTGTGTCCTCCATTTCCTATGGCCATATAAGATATCATATAAAATATTTTTGAATTTTATGTATATTCAAAATGGTATATGTGTTGAGGGAAAAATACTTAGCCTGGATGGAGTTAAAACACTGGAGGGTACATAATAGGAATTACATTTTCAGACTGTAAAATTGACATGGGGGAGATATTTTACCTTCTCTAACTTCACAAGGGAGAGGAGAATAAAGATCAACATTCAATAGCCCAAGGCTAATTCCTATGAGGTGGAGGTTGGATATGCCTCCACCCTCCAACCTTCCCTTCCATGGCACTCTCTACTTCTCTAATGCATTCAATAATTCATTGCAATGGCCATATGGAATTCACAGACAATACTCATGATTGTGGGTTTATTAGGGAAGTAGCAATGCAGGATCAGAAACTACTCAGAATGCAGTTCTTCAATCATGACAGCTTCTTCTCAGCAGTGACTGCAGGAGTCCCTCCCTCTGGCCTTCCACCTCTCAGCCCCACAGCCCTTTGCCTTCTGTCCTGCTAGGGCAAGTCTTACAAAGTTCTTTTAGCTGTGCCAGTAAATGCTGAAAGGCAGCCCATTCCACCAGTGAGACTTCTGTTCCAGGGTACTCAGCTTTCTCACTTCATGGGCCAGGAGGCCCACCAATCTGTCTCATGCCAATCTCTTGCTTCTACTGCCTCTGCTGTCACTGTTTCTCTGCCACTGCTTCTTGTCGTCTTTCACTATCTCTGGTGTTACAGCTCTCTGTCTCCTGGATTGAAAAGGTTCAGCACAGTGATTCGGGTCCTAAGAATGCATTCCATTCTTGGCTATGCCTTCTTTGTGGCAGTGAGAGCTCCTTTTTCTGCCTTTGGGGTGGCTCATTTTAAGCCTAGCGGGATTTCAAAACTGACCAATCACCACATTAGGGTTTCGTACATCTTATTTGCATAGTCCCACCCCTATAAAGTTGCCATTCACATTATTTACATTATTAGAAAGCTATCCAAACCTCTTGATGGGCCAGCAGCAACTCACATTTTTATATAACCACCCAGATATTTGGTTACAAAGACATGGGCTAGAAGGGCCATATTAAGTAATTCACTACACTGCACAGACTGTGTGCTTTACTAACATAAACATGCTGCTTCAGTATCAATGTGGTATGCCATGATAAAGCAACACAAACTTTACAAAAATTTGCTACTAAGTTTGGAAAATCGTTCACATATCTAAATTCCCTTTCATAGGTATTATAACCAAAAATATGAAATAATGAGTTTAAATCAAATTTAAAAACACTTTTTTTTACTAGGATGGCATTTGATTTAGTTGAAGAAATTATTTTGTAGGGAAGAACATAAAATTTGTCCTCAGATGTCCAAGAGTATTATATCAGAGTCAAGAAATAAATGCCTCTACATTAGGTTACAGCTCCCATAAATGGAAAAAGAATTAATTGGCTAAAAGGAGGACAGGCCAACAGATACATCTTTATCTTTCTTTCTTTGCAACACTTTTCTAATTTTTATTCACTTTAAGTATACTACTCCTAATTCTCCTCTTTAAATATCCTAGAGGCTCTTAGCAACATCAAATTATGATGACTCCCTTAGTGACTTCACAGATTTAAGTGACTTACAAAACATAATTTAAAGCTAAAATTTGGCTTTTTAATCTCTTTCTGGTTCAGTAAATTTATTGCCTATGAGAAGTGCAAGAATAATAGAAGAAATAATTCTCCAATGACTTAATTTTACAGAACCACCTTCCTAAATTTCTAATCTGTAGGGCTCAGCTAAGCAGGAAGAGCTAAGGGAAATGCAAGGAGGCAATGGTTCCTCCAATGACAATGAAAACACATAGCACATCTGCTTCTAACAATGTTCATTGCCACCTTAATGGGAAAGCACGATCATCTGGAAAATATTTAAACATGATTTTGCAGATATGCTTCTAAAATTAAGGTTTTAAGATTAAATACTGTATTTTGCTAACGGTATTGAAAACTTACCTCACTTTCCAAAAATCCAAACTTAGCTCAAGGACAAAGTCTATGTATTAGTTAGAAAACATTTGTTCTTTCTACACTGGGATATTAAGTCATTTTAAAGATCAATTTTAGGAAAAAAAATTATGAGTTGAGGGATAATAAATGTGTATACTAAGTGAATTGTGTTGTTACTAAATGCAAAGGTTTAAGATTAGAGGAAAGATCTTTTGGTGGAAGGAATTCAATCCATTACATGTTATTTTTAGAAAGAGAATTTGAGGTCCAAGAAGACATTATACAAAAGTTGAAAAATAGCACACCTACATTTTATTGGGGAGCTCTGGCAGCATAGTGGCTAAGACACTTGCCTGCTAACCAGATGGCTGGTGGTTCAAACCCACCAGCTACTCCTCGGAAGGAAGGTTGGGCAATCCTACTTCTGTAGTGATACTGCCTCAGAGACCCAAGGAGGGGTCACTATGAGTCGAGTTTGACTCGACGGCACATAACAACAACAACAACAACAACATATTTTATTGGGAGGAAGTTTAGTTTCATCAGACTAAAGGAAAGAAGTTAATCTATTAAATAATATTTAGGGCTTATTATTATAATCCTTGAATTATGAGCATCCAATTTATATACAACCCATAGTTCCAAATCAACCCCCTATACAAGCTTATTATATTAAAAATTCACAGTACATGCAATGGTTCACAATAACAAATGGATACTCCTTTGCAACAGGTATCAAAACATTATCGTAAGTATTATTATTACTAAATTATTATTTTAAAGATAATTTAGTGTATCTGGAAGTGTTTCTTCAATGTTTTTTATGTACCATATACTATATGCTAAGAAAAATATTTAACTGACTGCTGTGGGATACGAACTTTATCTAACTCTTTTGAGTTATGTACAAATTCAATTTTAGGAGAGATTTAGGAATAAAATTGGTTTGTAATTCAGAGACTGTCTACATACATAAAGCTTTGTGTATATGTATAAAGATAGATATTAAAAACATGATTTACTTAGATGTAATGTTAATTTAATAAGTAAAACATAGATCTGTAGGAAGAATAAATCTATAATTTGTTGAGTAATGACATGTCAGTTGTTTTTTATAAATTATTTTCAAACACCAGTCATACAAATTATCTCTATTCTGTGTAGAGAGGGGAAAAATATTTTCTTAATATATGTAAGGTTAAAATTTGGATTCAAATACCTGTATGAGTGATTGAAGAGCTTATGCTCTTTTCATTTCATCAAACACGAAAGATTAAGCAGAAGACTGGTGAAGGAACTATCCTTATGATTAAAATGTTAGAAAGCTTCACAGGCCTAGTTTCATAGATGTTAGAGGAGATAGTCATAACTCTCAGTGATTAATAAATTAGCCTGAGGAAGAGGAAGCCAGAAAGATATAATAGTCTAAGAAATATGACTTAAGATATATAGCAAAGGTTATGATCTTCAGGAAAGAAGCAGGATCTTTGGAAGAATTTTAAAGAATAAGTGAGTGTTAGTGGGCAAAGTGGAACTGTAAAGTGAGATAAAACTGATTTGGAGAGAATTTCATAGTTGATTTTATAAAACTCCTGAGAATAAATAAGGGCATCAAATGAAATACCTAGTTCACAGAACACTCCTAACAATGAGAAAAGGCATGGAAACACTTTTTATAGGTAACGAACACAGTGATTCTTTAACAGAAAAACTGAAAATTGTATCAACAGAAAATATCAGATTATTTGTGGAAGGTGTCATTAAAATCCAGATTCTGGAATTGTGTTAATGCACCTTTAAAAGTGATGGAATACCTTAGGCAAATTGATTGCCCAATTTTCCCTCCAAGGAGTGGCTGGTGGGTTTGAACTGCCAGCCTTCTGGTTAGGAGTGAAATGCTTAAGGCACTACACCACCAGAGCTCTCTTAATAGATATATTCACTGCCATCAAGCTGGTTGTGACTCATAACAACCCCTCCTTGGGTTTCTGAGGCAGTATCTCTACAGAAGTAGATTTCTCAGTCTTTCTTCTGAGGAGTGGCTGGTGGGTTTGAACCGCCAGTCTTCTGTTTAGCAGTCAAGTGCCTTAGGCACTACGCCACCAGAGCTTCTTTAATAGATATAGGTAATTCAATATTAAAATGATTTTTTTTCTTAACATTGGCATTATAAGTGCTATTGGTCTAAAACTACACTGCTCTCTGTCTGTCTGTCTATCTACCTACCTATCTATCTATCTACCTACCTACATATCTATCATGAAGTTTATTCCTGAGTAAGTCCTTAATGTTTGTTAAAATATATAAAATACTACAAAAATTCAGGGCTTTTAAAGAAAATATTGTCAAAAATTGACTAAGGAAGTGCAGAATATTCACAGTAACAAACAGGCTCTACTTTGTGATGCTTATCAAAACATTATTGTTATTACAGTATTATTATGGTAAAGATGTTTTAGTGTACCTGGAAGTATTTCTTTCATGTTTTTTATTCATAAGAATGTACACTATATACTAATGCTTACACAAATATTTGACTAACATTACATGTGAGTCATATCTAACTGTTCTGACTTATATATAAATTCCACTTAAAGACAGATTAAGAACAGAGCTCATTCATAATCTGGTTACAAATAGCCTGTAAACTATCCTTTGCCCAAAGCACCTTTCTGGTAACTTCAGGTGATAGATATCATTTGAATTATATCTTCTCATAATAAATAAAATTCTATTACACTAGTTTTTGCTGTTTCTCTGTGTGTGATTCTTAGGTAGCTAAAAGTAGAATAAACAAAAATAATTCCATAAGCAGAAATAAAATAATTTCTTATATGGTAAAATTTAGGAAAGAATAAAACTAGGTAACATAAGTGAGGTAAAAAAAATGTATAATAAATGTAAAATTTTATTTTCTTTTATGATATTTCAAAAATTCTCAAAAGGGATTTAAAAGAATGTAATAAATTACAAATTTTTACAAAACCTATGGAAACACAGTGCCTGCAACAATATGCTCAAAGATAGCAATGATTGTGTGTATGACACTAGGCCAGACAGTGTTTTGTTCTGTGGTACCTAGGGTTGCTATGAGTTTGAACAGTCTTGACAGCACCTAACAACAAAAATGAAAATATTACATGTAAAATTCTATACTTATAGGATTGACATGTTCAATCAGGTAAATGGAAACAAATTAATGAGATGTCACCAAACTAATGTTAAACTATAATTGAATGTGAAAAATCATTAAAGCAGAAAAAGATATTTGTGTCTACAAAAATGAACAACACTATGATGAAGATACAAGTGTTATATATTTTGTTATGACCACATGTATACATATTTAGTCTGATTAAATGAATAGAATAGTTAAAAGACTTGTAAATACTAGCTCTAAACATCTTTATTTGAAAATAAAATATGAATTACAGCTGGCAGTCTAAGAATTCAAGCAAAAATGTGAAGAAAAAAAGAAAAACACGATGCAAAAATATCTTAATAGAAAGCAGAGAGATGGACGCAACAACAATGTAATGCACTGCCATCGAGTCAGATCCGACTCATAGTGACCCCTTCTTGGTTTTCTGAGGCAGTATCACTACAGAAGTAGATTGCCCAACCTTCCTTCTGGGGAGTGGCTAGTGGATTTGAACCACCAGCTTTCTGGTTAGCAGTCAAATGCCTTAAGCACTATGCCACCAGAGCTCCCATAGAGGCAGAAGTTAACAGTAAATATAAAATGATACACATATTAAAATATAAATGCAATATAATGATCAATATGAAAAGAAGAAAAGGATTAATTGGCATGAAGCAGAGTTTAGATTGTGATAAAACAACTTTTAAAATAAATAAATGTATAAGAAATTTGCATGAATTCATTAATATTCACTGAGATCAGTGTATTCAGAAACTGGTTCTGAAAAAGGTAACAGAAATTGTTAAAAACAGTATTAACAAGGTTAAAAAATATAGAACATCAATGAAGAGGGATCTAAAATAGTTTATGAAAGATGTTTAAAAGTTAAAATTATTTGTTGTAAAATATGTTAATATATTGTAATTTTATTAAATTTCTAGGAATATACTACAAATTAAAAGTTTTTAAATGACAGTAAAATTCCAAAATATCTACCAAGTATAATATACTGATGTGTGCTAAAATATCCAAAGTACTACCACAATTCTTGAAAATAATTGACTAAGGAAGTAAAGAAAGCCACAATATTGCAAAAAATTTATTGAAGTTTTCACAAAATTACTTTGCAAAACACTTTTGTGATAAACAATTTCACATTAAAATTCATTCATCATGAACAAAATGTTGTTAGGTGCCATTGAGACGGTTCTCACTCATACTGACTCTGTACAACCGAACAAAATGTTGCCTAGTATTGAGCCATCCTCACAATCTTTTGTATATTTGAACCATTTCTTGAAGACACTGGGTCAATCCATCTTGTTCAAGATCCTTCTCTTTTTCATTGACCCTCTAGTTAACAAGAGTTAGGTCCTTCTCCAGGGATTGATCCATTTTAGGGGTCCAAAGTGTGTGAGTCTAACCATCCTCACTTCTCAAAAAATTATGGCGGCACTTCATCTAAAACAGATTTGTTCATTCTTCTGGCAGTCCATGGTATGTATATTCAATATTCTTGCCAACACCATAGTTCAAATGCAGAAATCCTTCTTCAGTCTTCTTTACTCACTGTTCAACTTTTGAATGCATTTTGGGATTGAAAATACCATGACATGGGTCAGACATCGTAGTTCTCAAAGTGACATCTTTGCTTTTCAACACTTTAAAAGAAGTCTTTTGTAGCATATTTTCGAAATGCAATACATCCTTTGATTCCTTAACTGCCATTTTCACTGGCATTGATTATGGATGCAAGTAAAATGGAATCCTTGACAACACTGATCTTTTCTCCATTTATTTTGATGTTGCATATTGGTCTATTTGCTAAGATTTTTTGTCTTCTATATGTTCAAGTATAATCCATTCTGAAGCCTGTACTTTTTTTTATTTTCATCAGTAAGAGCTGAGAGTCCTCTTCACTTTCAGCAAGCAAGGTTGCATCATCTGTTTATCACAGGTTGTTAATGAGTTTTCCTCTAATCCTGATGCCATATATTTCTTCATGTATGCCAGTTTATCAGATTATTTTCTCAGCATACAAATTGAATAAGTATGGTGAAAAGATATGACCCAGTTGCACACATTTACTGATTTTAAACCACACAGTATCATCTGGTTCTGTTTAAATGACTGTCTCTTAGTCTATGTACATGTTCCAAATTAGCAAAAGTAAGTATCTGGGAAGTCCAATTTGCAATGGTATTTATAATTTGTCATGATCCACAGTTGAATGCCCTTGTGTAGTCAATAAAACGCAGCTAATCATGTTTCTGGTACCTCTGCTTTCAGCCAAGATCTATCTGACATCAGCAATGATATCTCTCTTCCCACATACTCCTCTGAATCTGGTTTGAATTTCTGACAGTTCCTAATTGAGGTACACTTCTATAACTGCTTTTGAATTATTTTCAACAATATTTTACTTGTGAATGACATTATGATATTATGATATTGTTTAATAATTTCTATATTCTTTAGTATCATCTTTCTTTGCAATGGACATGTTATACAAATCTCTTTCAGTCAGTTGGCCAGGTCAATGAGCACTTTTATCATAAAAGTTTATGAAAGATGCTTGCTCAAGGGAGCTCTGGCGGTGCAATGTCTAAGGAACTTGACTGATAACCAGATGGTTGGTGGTTCAAACACCCCAGCCACCCCACAGATGTAAGATGGAGCAATCTATTTCTGTAAAGATTAACTCCCTTGGAAACCCAATAGACGTTGCTATGAGCTGGAATCAACTTGACGGCAGTGCTTTGGTTTTGGTTTTTGGTCCTTTTGCTGAAGCATCTCAACTGGTATTCTGTCAATTCCTGGAGCTTTTTTTTTTTTTTCTATGTCACATTCAGTGTAGCTTGGTCTTCTTTCAGTCCTATCAATTCTTGATTATAGCTACCTCCTGAATTAATTGAGCATTGACCAATGATTTTTGATACAGTGACTCTGTATTCCTTCCATTTTCTTTTGATGCTTCCTGGGTCATTCAGGGAAAAAAAAAAAAAAAAAAAACTAATCTTGAAAACACACAAAAATGATTTAAAAATTCAAAATCTCTTGTAATACTAGAAGATGATGGAACAAACAGACAAACTACATAGACCCTCTTCAAAAAACAAAAGGGGAACCAATTAACACAGATCCAGAAGATAAACTTGAAGCCCTGAACTTTGAAAGGAAGGATACAGAAGTGGACTAAACTCCAACTAGTAGAAAAACTTTCATGAAAACACCAAAAAGGAGACATATGGAGCTGTGGTCTGTCAGTGATCCTGATAGCATGGACAACTTGAATATTGCCAAGTAGTGTTAGAATATAAGAATTAACCTAAAAACTGGACCTGCTAGCCAGGAGCTGCACAGACAACTGCACTGGTGGCTGGTGAATAAAAGGGGAAGCAGCAAAGAGGGAAACGGGCTGAGCTGTGGAATGTTGCCTGTCTGGAGGGCTCAGCCATTTTGAATGTTTACAAGCAGTTGGACCATTTTAGATATTTAAATTGGCAGCATTCACTTAAATTCCAGGGAACTAAGAATAGGCTCCACTTGCCAGTTACCACATGGACATTCTGGACACCAATGACTGGAAAGGTGGAATATTCCTCTTGTTACTCTTATAACTTACACCCTCTTGGTGAACAGACATGCAGCCATCCCTCACTGACATTCCATCTTCTGGGCCAGCAGGAATTCTATCCCAGTCTGTGTTATCTGATGGAGTCTGGGTGTTCTGCCCCAACCTTCCCAGATATTTTTTTTTTCCTTTTTTTTTTATTTTGTTTATTTTTGTCTGTTTTTCAAACTTTCTTATGATTAATCCCATTCCTTGTTTTTCTTTTTTTCATTTTTCACATTTTTTCTTCATTATTCTCCTACTCTATCTCTTTTGTCTTATTGCCCTCTTCCCAGATATTGCAGGTTATTTATT
>NW_006922322.1:81569-84341 GCF_000298275.1 Orycteropus afer afer | reverse complement strand
CTGTGTGTTTTTTGTCCACTTTCTTTTAATTTTTTGATGATTTTTCTAATGTTGCTTTTATCTGAGTGAGAGACAGCAACCATGCCCATACAATATAACAACACCTGCACCTCCTGCAGCTCCACTTACTGAGTGAGAGCCACCACTTCCTTCTCTACCAACTGGCCAACAATAAACAACCACCAAGAAGAGCCTGGGTCACCCTTAACTGCTCTTCAAAAATAGTTAGCAGAGATCTAAATACCTCAATGTTACAATATCTTGGAGACAACAGACCATCACTGTCTACACAAAGAAGCTAGATAAAGTTGTAGACACCAGAGACCAGGATATAGACCCAGAACACATTCCTGAAGAAGAAGCAGCACTGGAACTCCCTGGTAAGGAATCCAAAAGAATTACATTTAGGTACTTTCAAAGGATTGAGAGACAGACCAAGCAAAACACTGAAAAAATTAAGAAAAACACAGGCAAATCCCTAGAATAATTTTGGAAGAAAATACAAGAACAAAATGGTAGAAGAAATGAAAAATTAGAAATGATGGAAAGCTACAGATAAAAATCCAGAAGATTAATACTAAATTTTCAGAAATAGATAACACATTGAAAGGGCAATCAAAATCAAACCAAACTCATTGCTGTGCAGTTGTATCCAACTCAGAGTGACACCTCCTTGGTTCCCAAAGCAGTACTCCAGAAGTAGATTGTCCAAACTTCCTTCTGGGGAGTGGCAGGTGGGTTTCAACTACCAGCCTTCTGGTTAGACATCAAGTGCCTTAGGCACTATTCCACCAGAGCACCCACTGAATTGGCAAAGGAATAGAATTGAATCAGTGGAAGACAGAATGAGATTGAAGACAAATACCTACCTGAATACTTTTTTGGAAAGGGATTAATCAGAAAAAAAAATCAAAACAAAATGAAGAAAGCCTAAGGTTCATGTGGGATACCATCAAAAGAAATAATACATGTAATCGGAATTCCAAAACAAGAAGAGAAAAAGAAGACCACTGAGAAAACTGTCCAAGATTTGTTGGAAGAGAATTTCCCTGATATGATGAAAGATGAGAATATATCGATTCAGGAACTCCAGCAAACCCCAAACAGATTAGACCCCAAAAGAAAATGACCAAGATATATCATCATCAAACTCACCAAAACCAAAGACAAAGAAAGAATCCTGAAAACAGCACAAGAAAAATTAAAAGTAAGAATAAGCTCTGATTTCTCAGCAGAAACCATGCAAGGAAGACAGTAATGGGATGGTAGATATATAAACTCTGAAAGAGAAAAAATTCCACCCAAGAATTATATACCAAGCAAAATTGTCCCTCAAATATGATGGTGAAATTAGAAGATTTCTAGATAAGCAGAAATTAAAGGAATTCATTAAAACTAGACCAACTTTACAAGAGATACTAAAGGGAGTTCTTTGAACAGAAAACCAATAATTGCAAACAACAATGTAGCATTAATACACAAGATAACCCAGAAACCAACACAGTCATGGAAATATACAAAGTAAAATAAACTTACAAGATTTTAAACAGGGAACTAGAGACATAAATTGTCATATAAGGAAAACTAAAAACCAAAAAGATGAAAAACTTACTGTAGTTATTTGTTGTTGTTATGTGCCGTCGAGTCAGCCCTGACTCATAGAACTTCTAAATGATGAGGAAGTCAAAAGAGTTGCAAGATAGAATGGGCTTTTGAAACTTGGGGTGGGAGGAATTATAAATTACAGGGTACCTTCAAAGAAAAATTATAAATCTTTACATCACCGCAAAAATGAGGACAAGCACAAACATTTAGCACATACTAAAATAATAACAACAAAAGAAATGATAACATGATTCATAACATAATGAACTCAGCACAGAAAGTTATACAGAACAAAGAAACGAGGAATACCATGAAAAAACACATAATAAAATGATAGCAACCAATTTATACTTGTTGATAATTATAATGAATGTAAATGGATTAAATGCACCACTCAAGAGACGGAGAGTTGCAGAATGGATAACAAAACATAACCCATCAATATACTGTCTACAAGAGACATACCTTAGAGACAAAGACAAAAATAGACTAAAAATCAAAGGTTGAAAAAGATATATCAAGTAAATGGTGACCAAAAAAGAGGAGGAGTGGCAATACTAATCTCTGATAAAATTGACTTTAACACAAAAACCACCATACAAGATAAGGAAGGACATTATATGATGATTAAAAGATCAACTGAACAAGAAGATATAGCCAAAATAAATATCTATGGACCCAATGAAAGAGCCCCAATATATGGAAATCAGACTTTAACAGAATTGAAAAGGCAAATTGATGACTCCACAATCATAGCAGGAGACTTTAATACACCACTTTCAATGAATGAAAGAACAACTGGCAAGAAACTCAACAAAGATGCAAAAGAGCTTTACAATTCAATCCACCAATTTGATTTTATAGACATCTGCAGAGGACTTCACCCAACAACAGTACAATATACATTCTTCTCCATTGCACATGGAACATTATCCATGATAGACCCTATGTTAGGGCATAAAGCAAGCCTTACTCAATTTAAAAACATTTCAATACTGCAAAGCATCTTCTCAGATCATGTTGTTGTTGTTGTTATTTGCCGTCGAGTCGGCCCCGACTCATAGCACTCATCACTACAGAAGTAGATTGCCCAACCTTCCTTCCAAGGAGTGGCTGGTGGGTTTGAACTGCCAGCCTTCTGGTTAGCAGTCAAGTGCCTTAGGCACT
>NW_006922322.1:78751-80528 GCF_000298275.1 Orycteropus afer afer | reverse complement strand
AAACATTCAGAGAAGAACTAACACCGGTACTACTCACAGTATTCCAAAACACAGAAAAGGATGCAATCCTTCCAAATTCATTTTATGAAACAAGTATAACCTTGATACCAAAACCAGGCAAAGACATCACTCGAAAGGAAAACTGCAAACCAGTATTCCTCAAGAATACAGATGCAAAAATCTTCAACAAAATCCTAGCCAATAGACTCCAACAACTTATTAAAAAAATAATTCATCATGACCAAGTGGGGTTCATATCAGGAATGCAAGGATTGTTCAACATTAGAAAAATAATCAACATCATCCACCACATAAATAAAACAAAGGAATAGAAGCACATAATCATATCAATCAATCCAGGAAAAGCATTTGTTAAAAACCAACACTCATTTCTGATCAAAGCTCTCAGCAAAATAGGAATAGAAGGGACATTCCTCAACATAATAAAGGGCATCTATGCAAAATGACAGCCAATGTTATTCTCAATGGAGAGAGACTGAAATCATTTTCCTTGTGAACAGGAATCAGACGAGGATGCCCTCTATCACCACTTCTATTTAATATTTTACTGGAAGTCCTATAGCCACTGCAATAAGGCAAGAAATTGAAATCAAAGGCATCTGAATTGGTAAGGAAGAAGTCAAACTATCCTTGTTTGCTGATGATATGATCCTATACCTAGAAACCCCAAGAGACTCAGTCAAAAATCTACAGGAACTATTTGAGAGATTTAGCATTGTGTCAGGATACAAGATCAACATCGAAACAAAAAGTTGGATTCTGCTACATCAGCCGAGAGATTGCTGAAAAAGATACCATTTACAATAGCTACCAAAAAAAAAAAAAAATACTTGGGGATAAATCTTATGAGGGGAACAAAAAACCTATAAAAGAAAACTTAAAGAAGTACTTCAAGAAATCATAAGAGATCTACATAAATGGAAGAACATACCATGCTCATGGATAAGAAGATTGAATATTGTAAAAATGTCAATACTACCCAAAGCAATCTATACGTTCAATGCAATCCCAATCCAGATCTCATCAACTTTCTTTAAGGATATGGAAAAAACCAAGCACTTAATTTATATGGAAAGGAAAGGGAACTCAGACAAGCAAAGCATTATCGAAGAAGAATAAAGTAGGCGGTCTCACACTCCTAGATCTTAAAACCTACTATACAGCCACAGTAGTCATAATGGCCTGGTATTGGTACAATTACTTACACACAGATGAGGGGAATAGAAATGAGAAGCCAGAAATAGATCCAACAACCTATAGTCAGCTGATTTTTGACAAAGGCCTAAAATTCACTACATGGGGAAGAAAAACCAAACCAAATTCACTGCTGTCAAGGTGGATACAACTCATAGTGACCCATCCTTGGGTTCCAAGTTGATATCACTACAGAGATAGATTGCCCAATCTTCCTTGTGATAGTGGTTTGTGGATTTGAACCACCAACCTACTGGTTAGCAGTCAAATGCATTGTCTGTTTAACAAATGGTGCTGACAAAACTGGATATCAATTTTCAGAGAAATGAAACAAGATCTGTACCTCACACCATACACAAAAACGGACTCCAGATGAATCAAAGACTTAAATGTGAAACCTAAAACTATGAAGTTTCTCAAGGAAAAACTAGCGGCAAATTTAGGGACTCTAATAGATGGCATTGGAAAAGTCAACTGCGAAGGAACTGTATCAAGTGCTGAGAAGCAAGGATATCTCCTTGAGGACTAAGGTACGCCTGACACAAGCCATGATATTTCCAAT
>NW_006922322.1:56634-69935 GCF_000298275.1 Orycteropus afer afer | reverse complement strand
AATTTTGGTCAATGACATGAGACAAAGTATATGTGAACTGCTGTATGAAAAGTGAATTTACTCTGTAAATCTTCACCCAAATCCTAATAAAAAAAAAAGAAAAAAAACTCCCAGAGCTCTGGTAGTGTAGTGCCTAAGGCACTTGACTGCTAACCAGAAGGCTGGTGGTTCAAACCCACCAGCTAGTCCTTGGATGGAAGGTTGGGCAATCTACTTCTATAGTGATATCACCTCAGAAACCCAAGGAGGGGTAGCTGTGTGTCGGGCTGACTCGACAGCAGATAACAACAACAACAACATAGAAAATTCCAACACCTCAACACCAAAAACACAAATAATCCAATCAAAAAAATGGGCAGAAAACAAGAATAGACACTTCACCAAAAAGGATATTAAGGCGGCCAACAAACATATGAAGAAATGCTCATGACCATTAACCATTAGAGAGATGCAAATCAAAACAACAGTGAGATACCATCTTGCCCCAGCACTAGTAGCAAAGTTCAATAAGACACAGAATAACAAATGCTGGAGAGATTGGGACTCTTGCACACTGCTGGTGAGATTGTAAAATGACACAACCACTGTAGAAAAGCAGTATGGTGATTCCTTAAGAGTTGGAATTAGAAATACCATTTGACCTAGCCATTCCATTATTAGATATATACCTAAAGAAGTAAGAGCCAGGACAAGAACAAATATATGCACACCCATGTTCATTGCAGCACTATTTACAATAGCCAAAAGATGGAAACAACCTAGATTCCCATCAATAGAAGAATGGATAACCAAACTATGGTGCATATCACACAATGAAATACTATGCAACCCTAAAGAATAATGTAGAACTGGCACAACACCGCATAATGTGAATGAACTTGGAGGACATTATGCTGAGTGAAATAGTTCAATCACAGAAGCAGAAATTTTATTGTATTAGTCTGTTAGTGTAAAAAGTCAAGGAAAGGTTTATATATGGAAGGAAATTTTCTTTGTTGGGTACTAGAGGTGGGAAGGGAGGGGATGGACCACTGTTAGATATGTAGAGACAAGTATTGATTTTGGTGAAGAGAAGGACAAAGTACCAAGTGTGAGTGATAAACATGGTAAAGGAAGAGGAAGACATAGAGAAGTCCATGGGAGATACAGACAACAAAGTTGAACTCATTTGCACATGCAATATGTTCTGCAATAATCCCAGTTATATAGTAGAACTGACAAGGGACAAGGTTGTAGTCACTTCTTGGACACATCCAGCTACCCAGAGGGAGTGAGTAATTGGATCTTTGGGCTCAGAAACATAGTCACAGGGGATATCAAGCTCAATTGCCATAAAATATTACACAAAAAAAACATTGTTCCACTTCCTACTTCGGTGAGTAGCAACTGGGATCTTAAAAGCTTGCAAGCAGCCATGTAGATTCAACGAGTGTTGCTCCTCATCCAGAGCAAAGAAGAATGAAGAAAATTAAAGAGACATGGAAACAATTAGTCCAAGTGACTGCTACACCATGTGATCCTCAGCCTATATGACTATGAGACCAGAAGAACTAGATGGTACCCAGCTACCACTGTCAACCACTCAGAAGGGGATATATGTAGGAGATCCTGGATAGAGTGGGAGAACCATGTGGAACAAAATTCAAAATCATTAACAAAAAGAAAAAAGGACCAGGTTTGCTGGTCTGATCGATCCTGATGGAACCACTGAGTCTATGGCCCTTGGTTGGCCTTCAGATCTGGAACTGAACCCACTCCTGTGCCTTCTGGCCAAACAAAAGACAGGCATATGAGCTGAACATTTACATTAAGTAGATACACTCCTTGGAGAGATCAATCATGGGAAAATAGAAGGGCTATGTATGCACAGAGAGACAGCTTAGGAGGCAGGTATGCAGGGGAAGGAAGGACACAGAGTTTAGGTAACTGTTGTTGTTGTTAGGTGCCATCGAGCCATCTCCAACTCATAGCGACCCTATGCACAGCAGATGTGCATTGTTTGGTTCTACAATTATTGTCAATGGAAGCAGTAGTCAGGACATTCAATGATGTATAGCACTGGGCAAGTCAGCTGCAAAGGACTTTTTTCAAGTGCTGAGAAGTAGAGATGTATCTTTGAGGACTAAGTTGGGCCTGACATAAACCATGATATTTTCAATCACGCCCATATGCATATGAGGACTGGACAATGAATAAGAAAGTTCAAAGAAGAGTTGATGCTTTTGAATTGTGGTGCTGGTGAAGGAAGAATGCTGAAAGTACCATGGGCTGCTAAAAAACTAACAAATCTGTCCTCAAGGAAGTGCAGCCGAAATGCTCCTTGGAAGCGAAAATGACCAGACTTCACCTCACCTACTTTGATCATGTTGTCAGTAGGGACCATTCCCTGGAGAAGGATGTCATGCTTGATAAGGTGGATGGTTGAGGTAAGACAGGAAGGCCTTCAACGAGATGGATTGACGTGGTGGCTGCAAGGATGCACTCAAGTATAGCAAGGATCATGGAGCTGGCAGGGGATTTGGCGGTGTTTCGTTCTGCTGTGCATAGGGTCTCTATGAGTCCAAAATGACTCAATGGCACCTAAAAACAACAACATGTACAGCATAACAAAACACTGCCAGTTCCTCACCAGCTCAGTGATCCCTGCTATAGTTGAAGAGGTAACTATGGACAGGGTATGTGTGGGGAGCTGTTGCATTGTGGTAAGTTGTTGTTAATATCATGAGACAAAGTGCATATGAGCTGCTGTACGGAAAGTGAATTTTCTATGTAAACTTTCACCCAATTCACAACATAAATAAATAAATGAATAAAATAAACATCCCTTTTCTCTCTGCTCCTCTCTTTTGCCCTCCTCTCTGCTACTCTAACTTTTTTTATGTTATCTCATACTAGTGCTTAAAGTAAATAGCTCACACCTTGGAAAATTTAGACCTGAATTTATATTTAGTACTTTCTGAAAACTTCCATGGAGAAAACCCAGTAAAACAGATATATATGAGTCAAATAATTTATACTCATCAAAATATTCTTTTCTGTCTTTATCTTTGTTTTTCTCAAAATTTTACCTGCCAGCCTAGTAGAGAATGGGATAGCTATTTTATTTGACCAATATGAAATGTCAAATTCTCCAAGATATAGGAATAGTAAATCATTAGTGCTTCCTAGTACATCCCCTGACAGAGAGAAATAATTTCTATTTTCAATGACTTTCATGACAGAATTTTCTAATTAAAGGATGAACCTCAACACTGAGATAAGCCCTTGATCCTCAACCCCTGACTTTTATTTACGCTGAACCAAGCATGCTTCTGTTGTTGTCAGGTTCCACTGAGTCAATTTCAACTTATGGTGATTCTATTTAGAAAAGAATGAAACAATACTCAGTCCTGAGCCATTCTCACAATCGTTACCATGTTTGAACCCATAGTTGCAGCCACTATGTCAATCCATGTTGTTGAGTGTCTTCCCCTTTTCCACTGACCTTTGCAAGCATGTTTCCTTCTCCAGATATTGCTTTCTGTGAAAACATGACCAAAGTGTCAGAGAGGAAGTCTAGTGGAGCATTGCAGCTGTACTTCCTGCAACACAGATTTGTTCCTTCTTCTTTCAGTCTGTGGTACATTTAATATCCTTACCAACACCACAACTCAGATACATTAATTGTTCTATGGTCTTCTTTATTCATTGTCTAGCTCTCACATGCATATGAGACTATTGAAAATACCACAGGTTGGGTAGACACACCTTATTATTCAAAGTGACATCTTTGCTCTTTGACATTTTAAAGAGGTTTTTTTTTTTTTTTGCATCAGATTTTCCCAGGGCAATATGTTATCTGATTTCTTGACTAGTGCATTGTTGGGTGTTGATTGTCAATCCAAGTAAAATGAAATCATTGAACTTCAATCTTTTCTCCATGTATCATCATGCTGTTTGTTGGTCCAGTTGTGAAGATTTTTATTCTTTTTATGTTCTTTATGCAATCAGTACTGAAGGATAAAATTGTTTATCTTCATCAGCAAGTATTTCTTCACTTTCAGCAAGCAAGGTTATGTCATTTGCATATCACAAATTCCAAATAGTCATCCACTATGATAGTTATGGTTGTATGTCAAATTGGTTGGAACATGATTCTGAGTGCTTTAAGAAGTTGTGATGTGATTTTTCCCATGGTGAGATCTGATATATATGCTTTGAGGAGGCAATCATTTGAAAGGGAGTTTACTTAAGGGTATGGCCTGCTTCCAATATATAAATGGGCATCCTAGGAAAATTGGGGAAACTTCTGTGGATCTGGATCCTGTTGTCATGCCTACAACTGTCCTGTGAGCTAACAATCTGCCATGCTGCCTGCTGATAGAGAATCTTGGATTCTCTATATGTTGAAGTCTGCCTGTTATACTACCTGTCAGTCTTGAGCTCATCAGCCCCTGTGGCATGAATTGGGAAAAGCCTCCAGTCTGACGTTTGATCCAGGAACTTGGGAATTTCTATCCTCTATAATTGTGTGAACCTTTTTCCTAAGATCAATTTTTCTCTCTCTATATATAAACTTTACTGGTTTTGCTTCTCTAGAGAACCCAGCCTAAGATATTTGGTAATGAGAGTTGTTCTAGAGAGACAAAATCATAAGGATGAGTTTCCCAAATTGGTTCTCACAAATTGTGTTTTTGTTCTCGAGTTTGGTTCATTGTAAAGGCACTGATGACTCTGCCTCCATTTAGTAAAGAGGGCTCTGCTAGTCTGTGATATGAAGTGGCAACATTAATACACAAAATACAGGCACTAAAAGATCAAGTATTTTGAGAAGTGAGCCTCTGGGTGATAGAATGTTTGATACTTTTTTGCAATTTGTCAGCATGAGAAGTATAAGGAAGCTTGTTGCTTGGTCCTACTTATGCTAGACAAAGTGGTGAAAGGGAGATGAGCTCAGGGCTGCTTAGTGACAGCTCAAGTGCCACATAAAAGACATCAATGTCTCCACTTATACACTAAAAAAAAAAAAAAAAGAGTCTCATGTCTTCTAGTAATAGAACTAATATTGCCAAAAAAACAAACCCAGAGTCTTATTGTAAGAGTTGCTGAATTCCAGTTCCAATTGAATTGCTAACCCAGAAAGGAGTCTGAAGTTAAAGTGAGGAAATTAATTGGGAAGAAATAGGATCCTGAAACCTGGGATGGGGTATAAGAGCAGACCTTCAGAAAGATGGAGATATGGAGCCCCTTCATTGTGTTGAATGCCTCCTGCCAACAGCACTATTCCTCCTGTCTGAAGTCTGAAGAGATTATTATAAAACCATTATCCATTCCACCCCCATTTGATGGGATTAACCCAATTGTCCCTGCTGAGTCATTGCCTGAGGCAGATTCCATGAAAGACATTGATGAATGTTTTCAGGAACTTCCCCAAACACCCATTGTTGCTGCTCGACCTATAACTAGACTTAAGTCCAAGGAAGCCCTAAAAGGTGAAGTATAAAATGTGGCCAAGGACATGCTATGTCCAAAAAGATCTGCTTGATTTTGCTAACATGTACAGACAGAAACCTGGAGAATACATGTGGGAATGGCTATTAAGGGTGTGGGATAATGGTGCAAGGAATGTAACATTAGTTGTGTCTTAGTGTATTGATTTAGACCCACTAAGCACAGGTTCTTCATTCAATGTTTCAGGTCAAGAGATTAGGGAAGGATCTAATTGTTTATTTGGTTGGCTTACTGAAGCATGGATTGGTTATGTCATGGCCTACCTTAAATCAAGTTGAAGTACCAGACCTGCTAGGGTATAATGTAGAAAAAAAGTATCCAAAGGCTTAGGAAAACTGACATGTTACAATGGGTTTATCAGATTAGATCCATAGACCCAGAAATGGAGAGCCCAGCTGACACACCTTTTACCACTATGGTGAGAAACAAATTTGTGAAGGAAGCCCCAGCATCCTTGGAGACTGCTGTAATTGCTATTTTATGTAAGTTGGATTTGACAGTGGGAACTGACCTAATTGAATTAAGACATTTAACTATAATGGGGCTGATTGGACCCCATGGTCTTTGGTGCAAGGTGGAAGCAGCTAACTGACCAAGGTATGGTTATCATCATGGACAGCAGAGTCAAAGGAGTAGTTAGAATACTCTGACTCAAGTGGACTTATGAAATTTGCTGCTTAGGCATGATGTTCCTAGGAGTGAAATACATGGAAAACCTATGAAATATTTACTTTATCTGTATAAACAGAAGATTTCTAGGTCACATGAACAGCAGTCTAGACTGAATCCCCAGAATACAGAGTCATGGCCCCCTAATCAATTCCCAGACTTGAGTCAGTTTACAGAGCTGCAACCTTTTGTATGAAGGGGAGGCTATGTCAGCCTCAAGCCTCACAGCAAAGTGCAAGCCCCACAGGATGACAAACTGACAGACAAGTTTATTTCCCTTAGCTGCTGGCTCTCTGCCCTCCCCTTACCTAATTCCTACCTGTATCCTACCATTTTGTGGTCCCTAGTGCTCCCTTCCTTTCCTGCCTCTGAGGGGTGTGTCCTGTCTCCCACCCTTTACCTGTATTCCACCACTTTTGTGGGGGGTGTGTCTTGCCTCCCCCAACAAATATTATGAGCTGCAAAATGTAAACAGGGAAAATACATTTTCATTTGAATTTGTGCTACTTGTATCATGTTAGACACAAATATATCTTTATAATTGTCCTTATTTAGACATTAGGTATGGTTAAGGAGATGTGTACAACTGCTAAGTTGACAAGAGGTGGACTATTATTGTTGGGGTGGTGTGTCAACTTGGCTAGACTATGGTTCTGAGTGGCTTAAGCAGTTGTGATGTGGTTGTTCTCATAATGAGATCTGATGTATAGGTTTTGAGCAGACAATCAGTTGAAAGGGATTTTCCTTTAGGGTGTGGCCTGCTTTCAATATTAAAATGGACATCCTGGGGAAATTTATGTGGATTGGGATCTTGTCATCCTGGGTAAAATGTCAAGCTGAAGGCTTACCCTGACACATGCTGCTGCAGGGGCTGACAAGCTCAAGATTGACAAAAAGTATAATAGCCATCTGACTTTGGTGGGTGATGAATCCAAGATCAGTAGGCAATATGCCAGATTATTGGCTCACAGGACAGATTGTTGGCGGACTGTTGACTCACAGTTGTTTTTGGTACAGAGACTATGTATTCCTTCCATATTTTTTTTATGCTTCTTACATTTTTCAATATTTAATCCAGAGAGTCCTTCAATATTGCAACTCAGGGCCTCAATTTTTTTTATTCAATTATTTTAGCTTGAGGAATGACAAGTGTGTTCTTCTACTTTCATTTTCCAGCTCCAGGTCTTTGCACATTTCATTATAACAGTTTGTCTTCTTGAGCAGCCCTTTAAAATCTTCTGTTCAGCTCTTTTACTTCATCATTTCTTCAATTCACTTTAGCTAATCTCTATTCAACAGCAAGTTTCATACTGTCTTCTGACATCCATTTTTGTCTTTTCTTCATTTCCTGCCTTTTTAACAACATTTTGCTTCTTCATGTATCATGACCTTGATGTCATTTACAACTCAATGGCCTTCATACATTGGTGTTCATTAAGTCAAATCTGTTCTTGAGATGGTCTTAAAATTCTAGTGGATTGGACTCAAGGTCATATATTGGCTCTCATGAGTTTGTTTTAATTGTCTTTAGATTCAACTTAAACTTGAAAAGAACACATTGATAAACTTGGATACAACAAACCCATGGCTTTGTTCTAACTGATGGTATGGAACTCCTCCATCATCTCTTTCTATAGATGTTGTTGATTTGATTCCTGTATATTTCTTCTGGAGAAGTCCATATGTATAGTCACTGTCTATGTTGCTTAAAAAAGCATGTGCACAAATAAATCCATTACCATGTAAAACAGTATCAGGTAATCTTCAGCATCATTTGTATCATCAAGGCCATATTTTCCAACTACCAATGATTCTTCTTTGTTTCCAACTTTCTCAGTCCAATCACTAGTAATAATCAATATTTCTTGAATGTGTGTTTGGTTAATTTCAGAATGTAGAAGTTGGTAAAAATCTTAAATTTCCTCATCTTTGGCTTTAGTAGTTGTTGCATAAATCTGAATAACAGAAGTATTATCCAGTCTTCCTGGTTGTTGTTGTTGTGTATCGTCGAGTCAGACCTGACTCATAGAGACCCCTCCTTGGATTTCTGAGGCAGTATCTCTATGGAAATAGATTGCCCAACTTTCCTTCTGAGGAGTGGCTGGTGGGTTTGAACCACTAGCCTTCTGGTTAGCAGTCAAGTGCCTTAGGCACTTGCTACCAGAGCTCCCGGTCTTCCTAGTAGGTATATGGATATTATCATATAACTGAGAGCATGGTACTTACCATTAAATCTTGAAATGTTCTTTTTGATGATGAATGTGATGCCATTTTTTATTTGTCATTCCTGGCGTAGTAGATCAATCACATAATTGCCCAATCCATAATATCCAACTCCCTGATGCCTAGGATATCAATTCTTGTGTGTTCCATTTCATTTTTGACAACTTCCAATTTTTTTATTCATACTTCATACATCCCACATTCTTATTATTAAGGGATATTTGCAGCTGTTTCTTCTTATGTGGGGTCATGTCATATCACCAAATGAAGTTCCCAAAATCTTTACAACATCCACATAATTAAGATGAGCTCTACTTTGAGAATAAAGCTTTCTCCCCATGTATTTTGAGTGCCTTTCAACCTGAGGGACTCATCTTCTGGTGCTATATCAGACAAAGTTTCCCTACTATTCATAATGTTTTCAGTGGCCAATTTTTTCAGGAATGGACCTATCTATGTCTTTCTTCCTAGTCTGTTTTTGTCTGAAAGTTCTGTTGGAAATTGTCCATCATAGGTGACCCTGGTGGCACTTGAAATACTGAAGGCATAGCTTCCAGCATCAAAGCAACACATAAGCCACCGACCGTAGTATGACAAACTTTCAGTCAAGTCAAATATACAAGCATTATATTAACTATCATAATAAACTTTTAAAATTACTTGGAGAGTAAGATATTAACTCGCATTTTCACTCTAGAATGCCAGCTCCATATTCTTGATAACAGTCTCCTATCTTCTTTTCTCCAAACTTCTAATTTCATAGCAAAACTTCACCTCTCACCTTTGTTGTCTCTTTATCTGATGGGTCTCTTACCTCTTCTTGTTTGAGTATTTGCTTCCCATTTCAATATTCTACTTTAGAGTAAATATTTAATTCTACCCTATAGAACCAAATTTGTTTTCCAGAATCCCAGCTCTAACCAAGCCTGTTTATCTCTATTTTCTCTGTGCTTTCTTTCCAAAAGGTACACTTTTAAAACATAAATCAAATAATATCTCATTGAAGTATAAGTACATAAAATGAAGAATCTCTCATTTTCTGTTGCATATAATAATATTTTCCACCCATGTTTCATCTGAGAAAAACCTATGATGTCCCTAAGCCTCAAACTGAAACCCAATAATAAAACTAGAATGTAATCAGGAAAATTATTAATAATCTTTAAAGCTATATTTTGGTCCCAACTCTTCCTCAATTCATCATTTTTGATCCTATCCTTGTCATTTTCTCAAATGGTAACATAGTGTCAAATAAATAAAGGCTTAGAGAAAGGTTTAGGAATCAAGGCAAATCTGACGTACAATACATGTTTTGCCATCCAATTATCAATATACACTTGAAAAAATGATTCAAACTTTCTGAACATCATATTTTATCTTTAAATTGTATGGCATGTTAGAATTTATATACATAAGACTATCTGAGGATTAAATGAAATTATACATGAGAATAGTGTAGAACTATTACTTATATGGAGTAGTCATTCAATAAATATTAATGATATAATTTTAAAAAAGGAAGAATTTTTTGAGAATACGAAGACTTATATTTCTCTTATTAGAAAAGAGATACCTGAGATGAAGAAAAATCTAACTCATTGACATATGATGTTAAATATTATATATTGCCTTCCAGAACAAAAATTTTATTGCCAGAAATTTACTATTTTTGATAAAGCAGAAGTAAGCATATGGCCTAATGTTTTAATAAAGAAGCTTTAATAACCTCCCTTTTTAAATGAATTCTCTTATGATTCACATCATAATAAATAGAGCCCAGTAAAAGTATAAAATTCTTTCTTTATGCTAAATTATAAGATTGAACCATATTAAATTGTCATTTTTGAAGGTCAAAAGAGTTGAATAACACCAATTTCATATAGTTCACCTAATTATCTAATGTTCACTCTGCAAATCTGAGTAATGAGTAAGTATGTCAGACAAACAAGTTAAAATATGTTTCATAATTGACTATGCTGCTTGCAAAATCCTATATATATATATATATATATATAAAGTCTTTCTTTGAAATGTTTGCAACA
This sequence comes from Orycteropus afer afer, assembly GCF_000298275.1. Classification (NCBI taxonomy): domain Eukaryota; kingdom Metazoa; phylum Chordata; class Mammalia; order Tubulidentata; family Orycteropodidae; genus Orycteropus; species Orycteropus afer. The sequence goes on along the minus strand of NW_006922322.1, from coordinate 59,511 downwards.
AATATTAAATTATTCTGTAACATTGGTGGGGTTTTGCTATTGCTTTCTATCAAAAACATGTTAAAAATCTCAGTTTCTATGTGCTGACATTATGATGTTATAATCTGGAAACTGTCACTAATATTTTATAATGGATTTACTATTATGCTGTAAATGTATATTTCACTAGATATTAAATTTATATTTAATTATAAATGAAGCTGTTTTATTTTTGTTATTCAAAATAATTAACATTACATTTTAAAAAAAAGAAAGTCACTTAAAATTGAAAGGAACACTGTTGGTGTAAATGGGTAATCTTGAAGCTGCTTGCCTAAATGTTGACAGTTGTAATTCACAAAGCAACTCCCTTGGAGAAAGATCTGGCATTCTGATTATCATAAAGATTATAACCAAAAACTATATGAAGTAGTTTTACTCTGTTACATGGGGTCGCTATAAGTTGAACATGATTTGATAGCATAACAATAACTATAAAAAGGATTTACATTCACTATGGAATTTAAATTCTCTATGGAAGTCATTTTTCTTGGTCTTATTTAATTTGAAAACTAAATATCCACTGCTGTCAAGTTGGATCTGAATCATCGTGACCCCTTTTTGGGTCTCTAAGGCAATATCACTACAGAAGTAGATTGCCCAGTCTTCCATCTGAGGCATGGCTGGTTAATTTACATATCAAATTTCCTAACACTTGTACATGAGTAAAATCATATTATCACCATCATTACGTACATGGTTACTAATAAGTGTGTAATAAAGAATTTGGCCTCATCCCAAAAAGAAGTCTGACCTTTCTCTAGTTCCTGAGAAGTAACCTTAAAACCCTTCTAATTTCTAGAATAATGAGAGTTTCTTTGACATTCATAGTGACTCTTTTTGACCACACCTGATTTTTATGGTATTGAGGTTCCAACAAAGTCAGCTATTGCTTCCTCTCTACCTTTATTTTCAATGCTTTCTTTTGAGTGAGTTATTGAGCATGCTGGTATCAGGGAGACAGAAAGAGATGCCTGTTGAGATTATGGATCTTGTAAAAGCTCTGGTAGCATAGTGCCTAAGGCATTTGACTGCTAACCAGAAGGCTGGTGGTTCAAACCCACTAGCCACTCCACTAATTCTGTAGAGATACCATTTCAGAAACCCAAGAAGGGGTCACTATGAGTCAAATTGACCTGATGGCACTGAGTTTGGGTTTGGTTTTTTGGTGCTGGACTTCAACCTCATGTCTTTCACACTTCTGGATCACTTGCTAGTCTCCATTAGAGTGAGCTGTTACCTGTCCTCTGTACCTGTGTGTGTGTGACAATGGGATGCACTTAATACAAACAGTGTGCATTGTCTCTACTTTAAACTCCATTCTTCAGATCCCTGATCTGCAGTCATTTATACCCTAAACATCTACTCAATAATTTGTCTGTCAGTTTGTTGTACCGTGGGTTGTCTGTTGTTGTTATGCTGAAAGCTATGCCCCAGAATTTCAAATTCCAGCAGTGTCACATATAGTGGACAGGTTCCAGGAGAGTTTCAAGGCTGAGGAAGACTAAACAGAAGAACATGGCTATCTTCTCCTTAAAAGAAAAAAAAAAAAAAAAAAAAAGGTACATACAAGTAATATTTTGCTGAGAATAAATAAAAAATGTTTGCATAGTACATGGACAGGTAACCATCCAAAATTAAAGCTGTATTAAGAAGAGGATGTAGAATGAGGGATATCATTGTTGATGTCAGACCAATCTTTCCTGAAAGCAAACAATAGTAGAATGATGTTTGACTATGTTTAATTGACTATGCAAAGACATTCAACAGTGTGAATCATAACAAATAATGGATAACATAAAATGAATGGGAACTCCAGAACTCTTAATTGTCCTTATGAAGAAACTGTACATAGAACAAGAGATAGCCAGTAAAACAAAAGAAGTAGATACTGCAAGGTTCAAAATCAGGAAGAGTGTGTTGGTTTTGTAGACTTTGACCATACTTATTCAATCTATATGCTAAGCAAATAATCTGAGAAGTTGGGCTGTATGAAGAAGAAAGCAGCATTAGAATTGGAAGAATATTCATTAATATCTAGAGATATGCAGATGATAAATTTTCCTTGCTGAAAGTGAGGAAGACTTAAATAATTTACTAATGAAGATCAAAGATTACAGTATTCAGGATGAAGACACTTCAACATAAAGAAAGCAAAAAATCCTCACAACTGTACCTATAAGCCATATCACAATAAATGGAAAAAAGTTTGACATTGTCATGGCTTCATTTTATCTGGATCCACAATCAACAGTCAAGAAATCAGATGACATTTGACATTTGGCTAATCTGATGCAAATGACCTCTTTAAAGTGTTAAAGAGCAGATATATAGCTTTGAAGACTAAAGTGTGCCTGACCCAGACCATGTTATTTCTGACCTCTTCATATGCATGTGAAAGCTGAACAATATATAAGAAAGACCAAAGAAGAACAGATGCATTTGAATTGTGATGTTGGTGAAGAATATTGAAAATGTCATGGACTACTAAAAGAAAGATCAAATATATCATGGAAGAAGTACAACCAGAATGCTCCTTAGAAAAGAGAATGGACAGACTTTATCTAGCTAACATTGGTCATATTGTGGAAGGCACAAGTTCCTGGAAAAGGATATCATACTTGGCAAAGTTGAAGGTCAGCAATAAAGGGGAAAATCCTCAGTGGGATGGTTTGACACAATGGCTGCAATGATGGGCTCAAGCACAGCAAAGATTGTGAGGATGGTCAAGGGACAGGCAATGTTTTGTTCTGGTGTACATAAGATTGCTATGAGGAGGCGGGGCAAGATGGCGGACTAGGCAGAAGGATTGCACAGACCCTCTTCAACAAAGAAAAG
>NW_006922322.1:44050-46677 GCF_000298275.1 Orycteropus afer afer | reverse complement strand
TATTGAATATTGTTCTTGGTCAGTATCAAACAGGCAAGTACAACATCCCTTACTTTTTTATCCTATATCTGTATAAAATAATTTTATAGCTGCTTTGGGACAACACTCTGCTTGTTTTTCTCCTGATAAGCCTGCAAGTTTAGTGTTGACTCTTGCTTTGAATAAGGACAACTAGTATAACTAATGGTTTGTCCTATGATATCTACACTCAAAATTCCCCTCGTATCACCTGGAGAAAGCTTACTTTTTGTTAACTTTGTTGATTTTGATGTTGTTATGTGTCACTGAGTCAGGTCCGATTCATAACAACCCTGTGTACTGCCCTGGCCTGTGCCATTGAGAGCCACTGTGTCCATCCATATTATTGAGAGTCTTCCTCTTTTTCACTGACCCACTACTTTATCAAGCTTGATATCTTTCTCCAGGGAATGGTCCCTTCATAACATGACCAAATTAGATGAGAAGAACACTAGCCATTTTCTCATCTAAGGAGCATTCCTCCTACACTTCTCCTAGGACAGGTTTGTTTGTTCTTTGGCAGTCCGTGGTATTTTCAGCACTCTTTGCTAACACCACAATTCAAAGGCATCAGCTCTTCTTCGGTCTTCCTTACTCATTGTGCAGTTTCACATGCATGTGTTATTGTTGTTAGATATTCCAGCAAGTTGATTTTTGGCTCACAACAACTCCAAGTGACAGAGTAGAACTGCCCCATAGGGTTTTCTAGGCTGAAATCTTTATGAGAGCAGATCATCAGGTCTTTCTCCTGCAGAAGCTCTAGGTCTATTTGAACAGCCAATCTTTTGGTTAGCAGCTTAGTGTTTGACTGTTGTGGCCCTTTATTGGTAATATTCACTTAACATAAACAGAGACTCTGGCTTGGCTACTTGACTAGAGACATAAAAGTTCTCTTGGGAAACTTTGAAGTGAAATCTACCAAAATCATAATTATTTACACACATTTAATTGATTCTTCTCCAATGATCAAAAGAGGCTTATTATTATTATTAATATTAATATTATTATTATTATTGAAGAAAGGACCTTGGGGGAACTGCACAAGGAAGTCTCTCAGGTCTCTAAGAATTGCCTATTTTCTTTCATTTTTCTGTATACTATTTCTTTGTATAATACCTTTGACTTAATTAAAACATTACAAACCATGTTCTGTGAAAACATTAATCACTTCATTACTCAAATGATCACATCTCATTACCTGACGCATGCACCCCCCACACACACACACACACAAAAAACACCTCACTGCCATTGAGTTGATTCTGATTCATAGTGTCCCTACATGAAAGATTAGACCTTCCCCACAAGGTTTACAATGTCTTAAATCTCTAAAGAAGCAGACTGCCATATCTTTCTCCTGTAGAGGGGCTGGTGATTTTGAACTACCAACCTTTTGGTGAGCAGCCAATTGCTTAACCAATCCATCACTTAGATATACACACACACATTTATATACACATATATATCCAAGGCTGTATTTCTACAGAAGAAGATTGCCCAATCTTCTTTCTAAGGAGTGGCTGGTGGATCTGAACTGCCAGCCTTCTAGTTAGCAGTCAAATGCCTTAGGCACTATGCCACCAGAGCTCCCATACATGTATATATATGTATGTATAAAGTGAGTTTTTGTATTAATAAGAATAGCATTTTCATTAACAAGTGTCACTTTAGAGAAATGTTAATAATCATGACTCTTGGAATCAATCTAAAACTTGTTGATGGAATTATTTTGGTTTTGATCAAAGTTACACCAAGGATTCTTGTCCTTTCTAGGTAGATCCTTGTACTTTTTTTTTTAAGAAAATCACTCTAGGAGTCTATGTTGCATTGCAGAAAATTTTATATAAGCATGTGGATGACGATAAAAGAGAGAAGAATGATTGACATAAATTTTAGCCATTAGTATAAATTTCAGTCAGCTCGTCCTTTTCTGTACTCTCAGCACTGTGCCTCCTTATGCTGCTTCTGGGGGGAGCAGATGTGCATTGGGCCTTGACTCTCCACTGCCTTTGATGTAGTTGTAAATTTCCATCTGTCTCTCATTTTCTAAACAAGTGTCAAAATCTCTGTACAATCTATTTTCTCCTTTCCAACATCCTGCATACTGTTATACTTTTTTTTTTTCAAAAATGGAATCTTTAGAGGAAGAGATATATATTAGATATATATAGATTTAGATATTCATGACTTTTACCTTGTGACCCATTTCAGTAGTTTTAAAGTGCAAAGGCATTTAAAGAGAAAAGCTATTAGAACAGAATAAAATAAAATTGTGTTTACTCTGTGCTTCTCCAAATATCTGTATGGGTTTATTTGCATGCATGTTTTCTTTTTGTTCAGGATTTTGTTTTGCTTTGTTTTTACTAACAAAAATAGAAGTTCAGACATTTCACCCATTTTCCTCTAACTTAAGAGTTCAGTGTTTTCCTTTGGCATATATTTCAGTTAAAATATACCATATAACTGGATTTGTGGGAGCTCTGGTACCTTTGTTTCTTTGCTATTCATAAGGTTTTCAATCTATATGCTGAGCAAATAATCCGAGAAGCTGGACTATATGAAGAAAAACGTGGTATCAGGATTGGAGGAAGAATCATTTACAACCTGAG